>NW_016107437.1:5035937-5083045 GCF_001604975.1 Cebus imitator
GCGCCATTGCACTCCAGCCTGGGTAACAAGAGCGAAACTCCGTCTCCCCCCCCACCCCAAAAAAAAAAACAACAACAAATTGCATACATTTCCGTAAAGAATACATGAACGCCCAAGAATACTTATCTTTTGACTCCTGAAATTTATGTCCTAGTGTTTGTTCTATGAAATTCTAAGACTCTGTGATTGACTGCTTGACTTAAGATTAGTAATTTGGGGGCAGGGGTTAAGTGAGGAACAATGGCAGAATATGAAGACATTGAAAGACTTTAGTGGTTGAAATAGTTTATCCTAGACTTAAAGATAACTAAGGAAAAGAAGTGCATGTAGGGCATGAACTAGTAGCCTGGGGAGTGGCTAGACTGAAGTAGATGTGTAGAAAGCAGTGCTAGTCAGTGTGGTCCATGTGCTGTGCCATCCCACAGGATTTTGTTACCATTCTTCTGTGAGGTTGCTTGAGAAATCAGGAGTGCTTAAGAGACTTTCATGACAGTATGACGCTGGGGAGACACTAAAGTGCATGATTAGTGGACTCCTCTTGTTTAACAGAGTGCAGATTAGTCTGGATATCGCCAAACTAACGTGACCCTACTGGCCATGCGTAGTGGGACCACATATTGATTTACAGCAGATTGGAAATTTAAAAATATTTCTCTTAACCCACAGATTATTACAAGCACTGGTATAAAGAACATTCTAACAAGAGTAAAAGAATGGGAAAGAGAAGGAAAGTGGCAGTCAGAAATTGTTAAAAGCTCTAGACCATATTCCTTGAGAGACAGATATTGCGTCCCACACACACCTAACATGTCTCCAGGGCATAGATTGATATTAGTAGTTGCACATTGGCCCTCAGTGAGTTGCTTTAATGATGTCTAGATGTATTTGTATCAGTGAGGTGATGAAATGACATTAAAAGTCTTTCAGATATCCAAAGCTAGGGAGGTTATCTCAGAATTTGAGGAAGACTAATCATATCATCTGAGGAAAGCTCTTTCTTGTAAATCTCGTAGCCACTTGTATTTATATAAGTAACTATAGAGCTTAGAAATGGAGAAAGGATTTGGATGACTTTTTTTACATTGACAAAAGTGTGTTCTGTCATTTCGTGATTATCCATGCTAATGATTTGAGCAGGAAAAGACCAATGGCCCAGGCTGTTACACAAGTGTAGTCAGAACACTTCACTTGTATTGCACACTGCTGCTGTCATGTGAACAGCTGCCTGAGGAGGAGCCGTGCAAGGTGTCCTCTGCTTGTGCTGCCATTCCCATGTCCCACACAACACTCTTTCTCTCAGTCCCAGCAAAGGCCAATCATGAGACCATGCATGGGGAAATTCTATCCCCGAAAAGCCTTAGTTGCCTTTCATGTCCTCAGAGAGGGTGAAGTAAACCCGGAGGGGAGGGAGGTGCTGCATGTGCTGGTGTGCTGGTCTGTTCCAGCGTGAGGTACAACACGCACACATGACAAACCAATGATCAGGCTGTTGTACCCTGTTGTGGTGTTCAGTTATGCCGCAGTACTTAACTGCAAAACATGGATGCTTTCCTTCAAAATCTTATTACCCCAGAAAGGTCAGAAAAATGTATCCTTCTTTATGAAACAGTGGTTTTTATAGGGGCTAATTTGTAAATCTGTTTACATCTGAAGTACTGTATGTTCAGTATATATATTTAAAGTGATAAAATAAAGGGCTTTATATATATATATATATATTTTTTTGTTTTGTTTTGTTTTGTTTTGTTTTTTGTTTTTTGTTTTTTTGGGACGGAGTTTCACTCTTGTTACCCAGGCTGGAGTGCAATGGCGCGATCTCGGCTCACCGCAACCTCCGCCTCCCAGGTTCAGGCAATTCTCCTGCCCCAGCCTCCTGAGTCGCTGGGATTACAGGTACGCGCCACCATGCCCGGCTAATTTTTTTTTTTTTTTTTGTATTTTTAGTAGAGACGGGGTTTCACCATGTTGACCAGGATGGTCTCGATCTCTTGACCTCGTGATCCACCCGCCTCGGCCTCCCACAGTGCTGGGATTACAGGCTTGAGCCACCGCGCCCGGCCTCAATATATATTTTAAAAGTGGTAACCGTAAAGAACTTTTAAGACATGTTGTGATTTGAGGGATTGCACTTTTTAATTGTCCTTTGTTTAAAAAAATTTTTTTAATTTACTGTTGGGATTTACCATAACCATTTAGTAATGATCTCAAGGTATAGTATTTTATAGTGGTGTTTATAACATTGAAAGGGAGAAAAATATGGGTCAAATATGTATTTTACTAAAAATATGCTAGCATTAGGAAAAAATTTATGTGTACCCTAGACTGAACATTTTTCTTCCTAAATACATCCAATCTAATTATCTATGTAGATTTTGTAATACTCTGGCTCAGTCTGTGTGAAGGAAGCCGCAAAGTTTACCATCATTCACTTGAGTAAATAGCCACTGACGATCTATTACCAAGTACTGAGACATAGAAGATGAAAAGAAAAGGTTATCTTTACTCAATCTTTGCGTCAAGAATGCTACCAGAAAAGTATGCCTTAATATTTACCAGTCTCTTTGCATTTGTTACTAATTATTTTGTTCATTACTTTTGAATACTTTTACATTGTGAAACATTGCCCAGTTGGAAATATTATCAGGTTTCTTCATAGTGAAGTACAGCATCATCACAGCAGTATTCTTTTTATCAGTAGTTTTATAAGCATATATTAATTCTGCCAAGTTTTTGTGTAAGTCCCTTGAGCTGCATTTGTTTGTATTCTGATTCCCTGAAGACTTTCTTGGATTATTCCTAGTCTCTAAGCAATACAGTTTTTCTCATACTTATTAAATATCTGCTTGGGGTGGTGGGAAAATGGACTTGATTTATGGTCATCTCTTTCATATTAAAACAGCTCTGTTGAGTGTACATACACACAAACAGTGTGGAAGCAGATTTATCATAGCAGAAGTGACTTTCATTACGTATTATTTGAAGGTAAATGTCACTCGTAACATTAGAGCCAAATGACAGTCAAGGTGATGTACCACATACAGTAAGAAACAAAGGCAAACCTACTGGAAAGCAATTCAGGCGACAGTGGTGGGGCTTTTCCTACTGAGGGATACTGCAGGTCGCCTCCCTGTCTCCCTAATTCATCCTAAAAGGCATTGTGTGGATGAATCTGTGAGAGCTGGGGAGGCAGGCCAGTGTAGGGTGAAGAGGCTTTCTGCACAGTTTTAGCCACAGCAGTGGCAGAGGTATTGTATACAAGGTGTCCATGAATGGGGTGGCAGAAGCCATGTTTCTCCCTGTAGGAGAAGGGGCCACAAATACAGAAAAGAAAATGAGAGTGAACCTGTGGCACTGGAATAGAATTGGAGGCATTGTGATGAACTCATGGTTTTCAATACATATAAATAAATATAGACATATGTACTTAAATATAGATGTATATTTACATCCATTCACATATAGAGATATAAATGTATGCAGATGCGTGTGTATACATCCACACACATACAAACTCAGACATGTTCCACAGCTCTGTCTGCAGAGAAGGGCTGGCAACAGTGACACCCTTGCAGCAATGAGCATACCTAGCATTCAGACCGTAGGTTCTAAAGAAGACAGAAAAAAAGTAAAGGATGAGTCTGGGACATCCTGTACCAGGAAGTAAGAAAGTTAAGAAACTGCTCAAGGAATGATAGAATCATGACAATAAGAAACTGTGGGAGTTCCCACTAGCCAAATATGAGACAATTTGGGTATCAAAATAAATAATGAAAGTCACAGATTATAAGCTGTTGCATGAAATAGGAGACTATAAATAGGTAACATAAACCACGTAAAGAGAATTTTTTTCTTGTAGTGAGATATGCCACTAATAAATGTAGAGGTAATGATAGAGTTTTCAAATTCACCATTTCGCAACCATCATAGTGATAATTCAGCCAATTACACCAAAGGATTGTTCTCAAAGCACCTCCCCACAGAATAAAGATATACAAAAAGAATAACTTCACCATGGAGAAATGTGGCCAGTACCAAGGTGTCAAAATAAGCATCATCAGTTTTGAGACAATTACTGAATATACTTGAATTTGTGTACCATCTGATAGGATACAAAGACTACATCATTATTTCTGGGGTATTCCTACTGAAAATGCATCACCTGAGCCTAATCATAAGGACACAACAGACAGACTCAAACTGAGGATAAGACTACGAAATAACAGGCCTATAATAATCAAAATTCAAGGAAAGATAAGAAAGACTGACGGAATTGTTCGAGATGGACAAAAACTAAAGAGACTTGATAACTCAAGAACTCAGTGCCATATGTGATGCTGGTTTAGATCCTTTTAGTATGCAGGATATTGTTGGGGCAATTGGTGGAACTTGAATGCAAATATATCAGTGTTAATTTGTTTCTTCTTTTTATGTGTTTTTTTTTTCTATCAGTGTTAATTTGATATCTCTATACCAACTAAGCAATCATCAATATCATCTTGATGTTGATGATTATGATTATATTTTGGTTCTGTAGGAGAATATCTTTGTTTATAGGAATTACACACCAGAACACTTATTAAGAATTATCATGTTAGAACCTATTCAGAGATGGTTCTGGGGGAAATACTCTGTAAATTTGAAATTATTTCAAAAAAATTTTTAAATAGCTAAATATTCTTTCAGGTGCATTCATCACTAGAGAACTTTCTTTCAGAACTGCAAAGCCACAACTTTTGATATAACTCTACAGCAGAATAATGTGTTTTCTTGTTGGGATTTTGATATTTATTAGATATAAAAATAAGCATGCAGAGGTTTCTTAAAAGATAACTTTTTAAAAACACATTCAACACATGCTGAAGATACACACACACACACAGATACGGTAAAGAATTTTAAAGTGGCTGGTGTAAGTGTGTATCTACTCAGATTTATAGACTTGTGACCTCAAAAGTTGGGCATTTTTCAAGATTTCAAAACAACATCCTGAAGCAGAAAAAAAAAAGGTTGGAGTTTATTGTTTTCGTTGTTCCTTTTGCAATGTAATTAAGCATGTAGGCCCTGGAGCCAGGCTGCCTGCTTTGAAATCCTGGCCACCACTTAGAAGATATGCCACGTCTGACGAAGTGTTTGATTTTTTTTTTTTTTTGAGACAGAGTCTGCACCCAAGCTGGAGTACAGTGGCATAATCTTGGCTCACTGTAACCTCTGCCTCCCAGCTTCAAGCAATTGTCCTAAATGAGCCTCCCGCGCAGTTGGATTACAGGCACATGCTACCATGCCAGGCTAATTTTTGTATCTTTAGTAGAGACAGGGTTTTGCCATGTTGGCCAGGCTGGTCTCAAACTCCTGGCCTCAAGTGATTCACCTACCTTGGCCTCCCAAAGTGCCACCTGGCCTGATGTTTTTTAAGCTTCCATTTTCCCGTGTGAACATCAGGAAAATAATGCTGAAGTCACAAGTCTTGCAGTAGACTAAATGAGATAATATATAAAAAGCAGTTAGTCTATAGCATATAGTAAGCACTAAATAAGGTTGGCTGCTTTTATTATTTCATGAGGAGTTAAAATGTTTTTATAAAATCATTTTAGTATGATTATGTTGACTTTCTTTCCTCTCACCAAGAGTAGAATTACTAGGGGATCATAAAAGTCATGGCTTCTGCTGCTAAGTCTGTCTCAAGATGAAACTAAAGCCTGGAGTTGGGGCATATTCTAGAAGACAGAAGGCAAGGCAAGGCCATAGACAGACTTGGGCTTTGGAGAACTAAGACTTTGGTTAAATTCCATACCTGCCACTGAGAAGCTTTGTAACTTGAGTCTTGGTGTGTAAAATGTCTATAACATACACAAATAATCATAGCAACCATAGGAGTTGTCGGGGGTTAAATTAGGTAAACCTTGCAAAACATCTATTTAAATGACCAACCTGAAGAACGTCCTCAAAGAATGATGGTTATTTTTATTACTCCTTTAAACGTGCAGGAGTAGCTTGTTTAGAAGAATACAAGCCTTAGGGTCAGAGATAGTAATAGAACGTTTGAGGGCATTTTTGAGAGTGTGATAAGCTTGTCACTGTTTGTTCCTGCAATGGTGTGGACTACCAAGGATGGACTTAACTTGCTTCAGAAGGAATTTCAGTTGACGAGAAGCATGTCATATGAGATACTGAAAAAGGATAGATAGCAATCTTTCTAGAAGAATATGGGTTTAGTGCACACCAGCCCGGGAACCAGGGACAAAGAACAAAATACTTCATCCAGTCCCACCTGTGTTTAATTGGTAGCAAGAATACTGATTCTTTTGGCTGTAACAATGTATGCCTTTCTTTATCCCTCAGGAGGATTTCATCAGGCGCACAATTAAAATGTATCTATATATTTTCTTTTAAAGAGAAAATGTGCTTCCTTTAGAGAACTTATTTAGTTGCTCATCTAAAATTAGTGGCTCTTATTAACCCAGGACTTCTTCAGAATTCTGGGTATTATTAAAGGAAGCTTTCCTGATGCACCGTCTTCTGCTTTAATTCATTCACTCAACCATGCTACAAATGTTTGTTGAGAACACCTAATATTTCAAGCACTCTGCTGGACGTTTTTTTTTTAAAGTGGACAAACAGATCCTCATGAAAATTCCTAGTCTACTGCTCTTCTAACCTCTGTTGGGTTTTTTGGGAACTCCTTTGCAAAGGAACACACTTTGAACCATTTTTAAAAATCAGATTATTCTGGCTACAGAGATCTATATCTGGAGTATTTGGAAACAGGCTTATCTCCACATTTGCCTGGAATTTCTGCATCTAGAGATTTCCTTCCTGCAGTGTCCCTGTATGCAGTGATCAGCAGCCTGTGACTTGCAGGAGAGGTGCCCATCCTTGGTAGCTCATGTAAAGTTAAACTTGGGCTGGTCGTTGGTTTACTCTGGTATGGAATAGAAGCTCTCAGTGTCACTGCTTTTAATGCATGGGAGGAGAATTTTTCTTAAAAAAAAAAATCATGGCGATGTTAACTCTCTCAGCCGACTAGTGGCACCAAGGAAAACTGCTCGGGTCTGAATTACCAGAGGAAGAAAGCTGCAATTACAGTACATTTCCCTATTACAAAGAGCGTCAGCTTTGCCAGGAAGAGCCACATGCAGCACAAAGCACACCACAAAAGAACTTTGGTAGTGAAATGACTCTGTCTTCATTCACATATGCTGGTAGCATGTTTATTCAGTGTGTGCCTCTGCTAAGAGCCGCTTCCTTCAGATGCCCTAGAATGCCGTTTGTGCAGCTGGAGAACTTAATGAGTAATAAATGTGCTTGTCTCGCCAATATAAAGTATTTCCACAGCTTGTGGCTGTGTTTATAGAGAGCTGGAGAGAGACCACAGGCAGCAATTTGTCTTCCTAGGTATCAGCAAAGTCTTCTCTTTTAACAACTAGACGATTTATTTTTAACTGCTTGACTCAGTGTTTGTCAGATGATTCGGACCATCAAACTGCAGATTGAAGTCCCCAGCGCGGGGGAAGCTGGAATGGCAAGGGAAAGTGGGCTGGCTGGGAAAAGGGGTGGGATTTTAGAATCGTGCCTGTGTGGCTCTGCCTCCCGATGTGGGAGAGAGTTAAGGGCTTCCAGCAGCATGAGTGTATTTGCAGGTCAAGCTGGGAACTAAAGGGTAATGGCTGCCTTCAGCTGCTTAAAGACATAATTGCCCAGTGATTAGGGTATTGTGGGGAGCAACCAGGGACCCAGGGACAAGAGTGTTCTGAGCACCGCACTTCGCTCTTCTGCAAATTAAGCTTTTCTCCTGCTTGATGCTGCCTGTCTTCAGAAGCCTCTCACCATGATCGATAGCTCCAAGAAGCAGCAACAGGGCTTCCCAGAGATTTTAACTGCTGGGGATTTTGAACCATTAAAAGAAAAGGAATGCCTTGAGGGGAGCAACCAGAAAAGTCTCAAGGAAGGTCAGTCTGTCTGGACAGGGGCAAAACTGCCAAATTCATATTCTGGTCAGCCAGCTGAGCGTGTCTGTCTGTTACCATGCCGTGTGTCTGCTCTCTCTGTTCACTCACATACCTTACACGTTCTAAGTTCTTTGAAATGAAAGCTTGATGCTGTTCTGGGTAGCTGTTACTAAAGATTAATTAGCTGATGGAATTGTAGGGCTTTTGCAATAATTAATACAGTAAGGAGACTTACGCAGTCAGTCCTCATTTCAGTAAAATCTTCCCAGGTTAATTTTTTGTATTTTATTCCTTTTTTTTTCTTCCCTCTCTTTTCGGAGAGGCCATTTCCTTTTCAGTGTTGGTGAGAACAGTGCTTCTTTTAGGTTTCCAAATGCATAATTCCAGAAAAATTCATTTTTCAATTAAGATGCTTACGATTTTTATTGTTTAAAACCAGGAAAGTAGCTAGCTCTTTCTTAAATCCTACAATGATAGGTTAATTGGTTGTAATACACATTGCATTGTTTTTGTTTTAAAAAGCACATTGTATAGCTCCGTTTTGTTTTGTAGCATAGCAAGCAAAGAATAAGCTTGAGAATAAATACTGTCAATTATTATTGTTAGTAAACACTGCATAGGTACCTCACTGATTAATTTAAGGAAATAGCCAAACTTGTGGGCATTGCTGTCCTCTGTCCTGGCATACAGAAGCATGGCAAGACTGGTGCACAGCGTGCCTTATTGTAGCCAGTGTTTAAGAAATTCAGGGTCTACAGAGAATAAGTTTTCCCGAAATTGAGACATGAGAGTCACTCATCTCAATGCTTGTTTAATTTGAAAATTGGTTTCCTTCTCATCTTTGGGAGGCAAAAAAAACCCCACAATAACCCATTTTTCAGCCTCTCTGCTTTCAGCTGCTGCCATCAGCCACCCCTTGCCTCCCCACTTGCTCTTGCTTGTCTTATAGAGACCCAGAGAGTAAATATAGTGTTAATTGGCCTAAGTAGCAATTTGAGCTTCTTTCAAATGATAAGAAGAAGAAACAAGAGTTAGACTTGCTGTAGTTGAACTACTTTTGGGTATGGATAGGGAAAACTCCTAGGTTGAAATAAATGGCACACAGTGAAGTATAAATAGCTGTTGCTGGGAAGCAAACAATAGAGTTGCCTCTGCTTGTGCACAGCATGTCTTATTGTCGATTTTTATAAAAATCAATGCCAATGGAATTTTTAGGATGCATTTCTGGAGTCTCACTGAGGGGAACTTAAATTTCTTAAATCATTAATTTTTTATAAGTTTGAGAATTGCCTGTCATTTAAGTCAAGTTCAAGTGTCAAGTTCCTAGTAATACCATCAATTTAAAACACATTTTGTGTACTTGAAAAACTAGGAAAGTAGAGGAAAACGGAACAGGAGAAATAAAAAAAGATGTCACAACAGCAGTGGGATTAAGGCACATAGAAAGCAAGGATTAAAAATGTAAAAACAGAGTAAGAGAATCATCATCTGGAACCACAAAATAGAGTTGATATGATTACATAATATATTTTTTTCCCTAACAATTCTGACCATGCTTTTGATTTATACAGGTGAAATAGTTTAACGGCAAAAGAGCATAAACTCTGGAGTGAGAAATACTTGAGTTCAAATTCTACATGCACCATTTACCAGGTTTGTGATCCTGGACAAGCTTACTGCTCTGAGCCTTAACTTCCTCATTTGTACAATGAGGAGAAACAATACCTACCTTATAGTGATTTTATAAGATATCTCATTAATGCCAGCTTCTCATCTCTCTTTTTTCTTTTCATCTGTTTCTTTTTCCTTCTATTTAAAATTTAAATTTTAAACTCCTGCCTATATTTACAAAATAGAAATATTATATATCTTATTGTTTTGTTAAATTCATTAATATAAGGAGGTAGAGGAGAGAAACTTTAAAACACTCCACAGAAATAATTGGTTGATAAAATTAATGTCTCACTGTAGTTGCTTTGAACTGGGTTTTGCTTTATATCTCAACAGGCTAAATACTTCTACTCATTTTCTCTAACAGATAGGGTTGAGGGTAAAATTATATATATAGACATTGGGGCAATTTGCTGCCTCAAAGTTAGTGACATTGAAAGGATTAGATCTGGATTTAATTAGAGTGAAAAAAATAAAAATTATAGAGAGGCACTTTTAAAATTTGGAGTCATATAAAAATAACTTGGTTCTCTTTGCAAAATTGAACTCCCAAAATTCAGCATGTCACTGATCCTGCCTGCAAATGCATAACGTGTTCAGCTTATCAGATTCGTAGAATTTAACTTTGGAACAACCTCCTGGTGAACTTCATCTGCTTTTAAGTATTGGATACTGCATCATTTACATGAATCCATGGAAGTTGATTCAGATAGCAGCAGTTATTCAAATACTTTCGATTAACTTTTTGCTCTAAAATGTCCTGGAGTCTAATTAGATATATGCTGTTTTGTCAAAAGAGACAAATATATAAATGACTATTAATAATCCCTGATAGTTTATACCTCATGTTTTAAAGGACACTCATTTAAAAATATTTATATTTTATATCAACAGTAGTTTTCTACTCATTTTTAAAAAGCTTGTTTTTGGGTTGTTTGAAAGAGCAACCTTTAGAATTTTTTTTTAATGTCTGAATTACAAATTTCTAGGTAATGAAGGAGGGATAAGTTTTAATTTTAATTTTTTAATCACGTAGACACAAGCTTGGGCTCTCATATTTCTGATATGTGTCTACTCTCAGGGCTTGGAAGGCTACTCTGCTTTTCAAGTAGTTGCTTGTGTCCTTATATTGGGATATTTTAGAATTATTGTAATTGTTGACAATGCTAGTTGGCTGAAATTATTATGAGGGGAAAACAGCTTTTATTAGCAAATACTGTAGGACTCAAGAATTGATCGGATGCCTTAACAAGGAAATTTAGTAATACCTTTTGAAAATTTAAAAGAGGAGAAAGTTCTAAGTGCTGACCACCTATGAATAGTTGTCATTACACCGCAGAGAATTATTTGGATAATAAAGCATATCGTTTCACAGCTTTGTTGATGCTTATATAAGCTTTTTGATAAATACCAACCAATGTATGTGGTCGGAGAGTTTAATTATTCTCTCCTCTAGGAGAGAACAGCAGCAAATATTATTAATTCCCCCTGAACAAATTCAAAATAGAAGATTCTCCTTAGACCAGTTTCTTTTGTCAGAGCAGCAATAGGGAATCTCAACTTTTAACTTGTCCACAAAAGGCTTCAGACATTTTCTAATTACACTCAGCATACATGAGCTTTAAATTAATTTCTGGACCTGCAACTAAGAAGAGTATTATTACAAGCCACTCTCATGTGACAGCTGAAGAATTGATAATTAGGAATATTCAGGAAAAATCAAATAAATTGAGATGATTTAATTCGGATAAGTGTTTTAACATGAGTCATTACTGAGATAAAGGAATCATAATTAACTAATGCTCCTAGCTAGTTATGTTTCATATTTATCACAGCCAAAATGGTAGCAAATGGGTTTTAAGAGGAAAAAATGGTATTTGATATAAAGGACTCTCTAATGGTGAAAAATAAGATACTACAGAAAGAAAACTGAGTTGTATTAATTGCTTTGACTAAAACTGCCCTAAGAGACAACCCCCAAATTCAGGGCAGTTTTAGTCAGGGCACTTTTAGTCAAAGTAATTAATATACAACAATCAAAGTGTGTTTCTTGCTCAAAACACAGTCCGGTGTGAGCAAATGTCCTAGGCTGCTGTCCTCCAAGAGGTGACTTGGGGACCTGGGTTCCTGTCATTGCGTGGCTCAACCATGAGTGTTAAGGGAGTAGGAAGGAGTTACAAAATTGGGGGGGCCATATTTCCAGTTCTGCCACAGACTGGCTAATACCCAAGATGAAGTACATGAAAGTTTGTCGTATCTGGCCCAGCCAGCAGTGGAATAAATTAACATATTGTACTGGGATGTGTCTGTAATAGCTTTGAAAAGAAAATGAACATTTGTCTGAGATATTATGAATAATCCAACCTGGAAATACATAGAGATTAAATAAATCACTTTACCAAACCACCAGAGCTTTTTTAAATGATGGAAATTATACATACTCTACCTGTGCTGCCCATTATCCACCTATCGCTGCTTACATCTAAAATAATTAAAATAAAATTATTTTCACTTTAATTCAGCTCCTCAGTCACATTAACCACATTTCAACTACTCAGGAGCCACATGTGGCTAGTGGCTGCTGCATTGAACGTTTCCATTTCTGTCCTCACAGAAAGCCCTGCACAATGCTACTTAGTGCTTTGCTCCTCTCACTCCAGCTTTGCAGGCCCTGTCTCTTCAAACCCAATTCTTGCGCCATTTCTTACAGAAGAGCACTTGATCCCATCAGCTAATGATGATTTATTCTCTCCTGTATATTCCCATAACTGTACCTGTACCATTTTATGGCATTTCACCTTACGCTATTATAATATAAATATGCACTGACTTTACTATTGGCCCCATAATATGTCATGGGGAAAGAATTGTCTGGCCTATTTTTCCACCTCATCCCCCAATGTCCTGCATCTCATAGACACATTATTATTATACATAAGTATTTAAAGAGTATTATACCCCTCTCTGCCTTCTTAAACAGAATATAATAATTGGAATTATCACCTTCAGATATAATTTATAGTTCCATTATAAATTAGTGGCTCACCCCACATATTATGCCGTGGTGCACCAAAGGTACTGTTGAGGTATGTAAGATTGTTGCGCATGCACAGAATGATTGCTGGATCATTATTAGATTACTCAAATTACTATTTATTGTTTGATTTTTGTCATCTGCCACTTTGGGGTGCTCTTCCTTTTCTGATTGCTGCTTCTAATCATCTTTAAAAATAAAATAGACAATTAAAATAAATAGTTAAAACTTACAGAAGGTATTACAAAACAGCTGAATTTTGCAACATCTATTTAGATTTCTTTTGGAATGTCTTGTTTTCTGCCAACATTCTACTAATTGAAAGTGTTGTACAAGTGAGTTGCCACTAAATTAATGCTTTTTAAAAGAATGGGATATGGTGACTCACACCTGTAATCCCAGCAGTTTTGGAGGCTGAGGCAGGAGGATCAGTTGAGCCCAGGAGTTTAAGACCAGCGTGGACAACGTAGCAAGACTCTTGTCTCTGCAAAATAATTAGCCAGGTGTAGTGGCCCATGCCTGTAGGCCTACCTACTTAGGAAACTGAGGTGCAAGGATCCCTTGAACCCAGGAGTTTGAGGCTACAGTCAGCTATCATCACACCACTGCACTCCAGCCTGGGCAACAGAGCAAGACCCTTGTCTCAAAAAGTAAATTTAAAAAGATACAAGATATGGTTCTTACAATATACTATACAAATGAAAAAGTAAAAGATCACTCTTCACAGACATTATTCAATATTTTTAAAAGGTGCATAGTGCTACTGAGATGAAGTTATATAATTTTTTTAAAATTGGAAATAGTTTTATTTAACAGAAGTTTGAGTGCTTTCACATAGCACAATGCCAGATATGTTAAACTTCTGTAAGCCCCTGCATTCAGGGAGTTGATAGCCCAAAGAGTGAGAAACTAAATTATAATACAGAAGTTAAAACACACACACATACATAAGACAACAGAAAAAAAAACTGTATATGCTTTGTTCCACATGAGCAAGCATTACAGACTGAGGGCTCGGCCTCTCATGCTGCAGACCTATGCAGCCATCTGCCTCCCTGAAGTTTCCAGTGGGCCTTTCATTTCTTCCCACCAAACATTCTTCCAGGGTTCCCCATCTCAGTAAATGGCACCTCTGTCCACCCAGTGGCTCCTGCCAGGAACCTAGTTGGGAGCAATTCTTGATACCTTCCTTGACCTCCTTAGAACCTGTCACCAAGTC
This sequence comes from Cebus imitator, assembly GCF_001604975.1. Lineage (NCBI taxonomy): Eukaryota > Metazoa > Chordata > Mammalia > Primates > Cebidae > Cebus > Cebus imitator. The sequence continues at coordinate 5,049,808 of NW_016107437.1, forward strand.
CTGCCACCAGGGCTGCCAATTCTACCTCAGAAATACTTCATTTGTCCACAGCACTGTATCACCATGGCCAGCAGCCCTGTCCAGGCCCCCTTTACTCAGATAACATGTTTATAGGTGTCTTTACTCCAGCAGAAAAAGCACTGCCTTGCTGGCTTCCCCTCTCCCCCCACCAACATATTCTGACCCTCTTCATTCCTTCACCCTCCACTAATGTCAGGAGTGATCATCGTATTGCATCATCGCACTCCAACCTGGGCAAGAGTGAGACCCTGTCTCAAAAAAAATAAATAATCATCATCATCTTAAAATGTAATCCTATTCAGTTGTGCCACTGGCTCACACCTTGTAATTGATTTCCATTGTACTTGGGATAAATTCAAAAATCTTTGGAGTAAAAGGCCCTGCCTGTGTTTCCAGAAGCTGGACTGCCTCTCCTTCATCATTCTCCCTTCTAGAATGCCCCTCCTGCCCAGCCCCTGGCCTGAGCACCTGCAGCTCACCCTTTCAGTTTCACTTCAGTTGTTGCCTTCTCACAGAGGTCCTTCAGTACCACTGCTTCCTTCTCAGACTGACTTAGATCCTTTTAGTCTTTGTATGTATCTATCATGATTATTTATTCAATATCCTTCTCCCCCTCAAGACTGTAAGATCTATGAGGATGGTACCAAGTCTGTTTTGTTCCTCACTGTGCTTGCACCTGCTGGCCCATGACATCTGCTGCTCACTCGGTAAATATTACTTCACGGGAGGATGTTTATCTCCTGAGATGGAATAATCAGGAAAGTGTTCCTGGGGCTGCTGTGGCTTTCCTGATTCCATCACCTAAAGGAAAAAAGGCACATAACGTTTAAACCATTTTAAAGCCTACATTCAGCATTAGGGTAGGCACTGACTACAATTTAATCATATCACTCTCACCTCATTAAGGTGATACAGTCCCCGCTCACAGTGGTTCAGTGTAGGATTTTTGACTTTGTGGTGGGTTTATCAGAGTACTAACTGCATTTTTGACTTACAGCTTTCAACTTAAACCCATCCTAAGTAAAGAAGCATGTGTACTATCATAACAGCACTCTAATTTATTAAAAGCTTTCAGGAAAAAATGTAGATAACTTTGAAACACTGGGTTTTCCATTGTTTCCTAAAGATAGCTTTATCAGGGTTTTGGAACAGGCATCAGAATGGCAAAGAGGGTAATCTTAAAATTCACGTCTTCCCAGTTGTATTAGCTCAGATTACAATAACAAAATACCATGGACCGCGTGGCTTAAACAACAGAAGTTGCTTTCCTCACAGTTCTGGAGACTGGGAAGCCTCGCAGGGCCAGTTTCTGATGTTGGGTCTCTTCCTAGCTTGTAGCCTTCTTGCTGTGCATGCACAAGAGACAGAAAGACGGTGAGCTGTCCGGTGTCTCGTCTCATGAGGACACTAACCCTGTCAGATCAGGGTCCCAACCTCATGACCTCATTTAACTTTACTTCTGAAAGGCCCTTTCTCCAAATGCAGTCACACATAGGAATTTGAAAGGGACACAATTCGGTTCATAACACCAGTCAATTCTTACTGATGTAAGAACTTTTTCTATTGGAATTTTAAGGTACAGGATTTCTTATAAAATAGAGATAGTGTGATCTGTATTTTAAAGCACTGATGAGGTTATTTGATGAGGTTATTTGGTACAGTAGGCAAAACTTAAAAGCATATTAGGAAATATTTATTTTTGTATGCTCTTTTTTTCCTTTAGAAAAATTATCTTGTGGAAAAACTAAAATTTTCCTCCTTAATTCTGGCTCTGTCTCTCACTAGCTGTGTGATCTTGGATAAATGCTTAATTCCTCTGTAACAATAAATATTAGTACCCATGTAGAGTTGTTATGAGGATTAGATGTGGTGATAGCCATAAAGCTCCCAGGATGGAGCCTGACAAACAGGGAGGCCACCTTAAAGCTCTGTTTGCCCTACTTGGTCGTCCTTTCCAGTATGAGGCAAAGTAAAACCAATTTCAAGGCTGCTGAAGCCTGTGAACACCCACAGGCTGGTGATTTCCCATCTGAATATGATTTCTGAGGAGGTACAAGTGTCCAGTCTCTGCATTCCAGCATGATTGATCATGTGCTAGAGTTGCACTTTTTCTTGTTTATTTGAATCTAAACAGTAGAGAAGTAGATTGTCTATCTTGGAGTTTATACACCAAAAACATCCAAATGTCAGAACGTTTCTACACATGCTACTTTTATGAAACATGACGCTCTAATACCAGAACAACTGGCTGTTGTATGTGGCAAGGGATAATGCGGCACCCCTCCAGGCTATGCATGGCTGCTTGTCCCATCATCATCTGGATCATCTCGCACAGTTGCTATGATATTGGGATAACACACAAGTTATAGCAGGTCTTAGCTGTCTTTCTGTTTTGCTGGGCAAATTGCATACGTGTGTGTTTATATATATACATAGGTATGTATACAAATGTGTATATGTGGATACATATGAGTGTGTGTTTGTATCAGCCCCATTCCTGAATCCACAAAATTGAAAGAAAAACCAACATATTGAGTCTGGATCATCTGACTTCAACAGAGTAGCGTGTGCTTACCGTTCTGGAAAAAAATGGAGGTAAACAATATTCTCCTGTGTCCCTGTTTCATTGTTAATTGTTCTTTTATTCAGAGAGACCACCTTACGAATTTGTATTAAGAAACATGCAATATTCTATAGAGGGATTCAGAAGCAGAGCTTTAACTCGTAGTACTAGCTCTACCTATAGCTGCACACTGAAATTCTAATACCATGGTGGAATTTTTATTGTTCCCAAAATAAGAAAAGTAAATGTTATCTTTTTTGGGAACCACATAGATAAGGAATTTGGAAGTTAAAGGGGAGAACCAACAGGATCCTACAGGTTAAAAATTGTTTGAAAAATCAAATATTTTTTTAACCTCTGCCTTGTTGGTGATCATACAGTTAAGTGGATGATTTTGCTTTTGCAGTGCCTGTTATTTGTGTTATACTTACATTGATCCCACTGTGGACTTTATTTCTACTACTTTTTAACCAAATGAGATTTTTTTTAATGCAGATATGTATAATATCTTTATGTATATCTGCCTCAGGCTAATGTTACTTCTGCCATTTTGTACCAGGCCCCCTGGCTTGACATCATACTGTCATATCACGAGAAGCATACTTTAAATTCATTCCAACTTTTGACATAAAGGAGAAAAGAATTTGTGTGAAGGTATGATGAGTTTAAAGAAACATGCCCCATTTTTAGCAGTCTGTTTCCATGGCAACAGAAGCAGCAGCCAACCAGAGAGTTATCAGAGCTCCTGTAAATTTCCAAAGCTAAATGTTGAAACTTTGTCTTCCTAACCTTATGCTGCAGATTACTGCAGGAAACCTACAACATGTTAGTCTGAAATAATGGCAGTCCTGTTAGCATTTTAGTTTTTCCTTTAATTTTGCTTTTTAATTTCTAAGAGAAGATTGTGGGACTTCCTTACAGGCAAGGATGTTGGTTTAGAATTCCAAGGTCTATGCTACCTGCACTTCCCCTCCTTTTCCAATTCTGTGTACTTAATAAGGATGCGGTATATTGAAATCAAAGGCAATATTTTCACTTGGTCTAGAGCCTAACTTTTTCAAACACTAATTTGAGCAATTTTTCAGTTAACTTGGTATTGTTGCTCCCTTTTTAATCAGAAAATAGTCACAATATCAAAATTCCTGATCAAAATGCTGTTTGGTCTTTGTAGTTTCTGGAGTTGATACTATGTGCACACTGTGGAGCCCTGCTTTTGTTTCAGACAGGAAGTGCTGATGGAAGTTTGCTTACTCAGTGCAGATAGCACAGCTTTTGCAGAACAAATCACCATTTTATTTCTGCCCTCTTTGCATTCCACTTTTTAAAATTTGTTGAAGAAGAACCTAATTTATAATTGGCAAATTAGCACCCTTGAAATATAACCCAAAATTTGTGATCTTCGGTTACTGCTTTTTAATCTTCTGTGAGAGTACTTAAATGCTTTCTCTTTTTTTTATTTTATTTTTGTGTGTGTGAGATGGAGTCTCACTTCTTTGCCCAGGCTGGAGTGTCGCGGTGTGATCTCGGCTCACTGCAACCTCTGCCTCCCAGGTTCAAGCGATCCCCACCCCACCACCCCATGCCTCAGCTTCCCTAGTAGCTGGGATTACAAGTGTGTGCCACCACACCTGGCTAATTTTTGTATTTTTAATAGGTGTTTCACCATTTTGGCCAGGCTGGTCTTGAACTCCTGACCTCAAATGATCGGCCTGCCTCAGCCTCTCAAAATGTTGGGATTTCAAGCATGAGCCATTGCGCCCAGCCATGCTTTCCCTTCTTTAATGCAGCTTGAATTTCACATTAATTCTAAGTGGAGAAATCTACCACTTTTTCATGGTCTTCTTTACTTTTTTTCTCATAGCCTCTCCTTTTTAGTCTTCTTTTACCCTTCAGAACAACGTAATTACATTTTGTCTTCATTCCCCCAATCATCAGCAATTTAAAAATAACCTCAAACTCCAGATTTCCACAATGAAGTGAAACAGTGTTGATTTTGCCCCCATGATAATCACTTGCCCATAGAAAATTATTTTGCTAATTTATTCTTAAATATGACATAGTATTCTCTTTTCTTAGAAAATAGCAACTCGGTTATATGCTCTAAGTATACCATGCAAACTTAGGTAAAACATGTTTATTAAAACTTCTACATGGGGTAAGCATTGTGGAAGGTGCTAGAAATATAAGGATGAGGTCCAGCAGGGCAAATAGAGGCGCACGCTCTCTCTCTCTTTCTCTCCCTCTCTCTCTCTCTCTCTCTCTAGAGAGAGTGAAAATGCAGTGTGATGAGGAATATCTAATATAGTTCTTATTGTAGTAATCAAATTGTTAAAAGATCAAGTCATCATTAATGGTTAATGGAATTATGGTGATAGGGGCCAGCCAGGAGTGGGTAGGAAACAAGAAATGTGATTATTGAGAAATTAGTATCCTAAAGTCTGTTTTGCTAAATGTTTTTTTTTTTTAATGATTGAAGTGAAATTCATATAACATAAAATTGGCCATTAAGCAGTTGCTCTCATGCTCCCTTCCCCCCAATCCCTGGCAACCACCAATCTGCACTCTGTCTCTGACTTTACCCATTCAGGATATTTCAGGTAAATAGGGAATCATACAATATGTGAGCTTTTATATCTGGCTTCTTTTCCTTCTAATGTTTTTCAGTTTCGTCTACATTGTAGTATGTATCAATACTTAATTTCTTTTTATGATTGAATAATATTCCATTGTATGGATGTGCCACAATTTGTTTATCCATTCATCTGTTGATGACATTTGGGCGGTTTCTGCCTTTTGGCTATTATAAATAGAGTTGCTGTGGACATGTGTGTACATGTATTTGTTTGAGTACCTGTTTCCAAGTCTTACTTCACCTAGTAGTAGAATTGCTGGGTTGCAATTGTTATTAACTAAAATTATATACAGTTTAGCAAAGACTTTAGAAAGAACTGCTAAATGGTCTAGTTTTGTATTTTGTGGTCTTTTCCTCTGATAAAAATGATACCATTTAGAGCCAGTGAATAACATGCCAAGCAGTTTCCTGATTTCTTTCCCCCTGGCTGTTGCCTTTGCTAGTTGGAGCGTTTTGGTAATACATAACCATGTTTCTCTTTTCAACTTTCTCTTCACAGTCTAAAGTGATTATTCCAAACTTCCTTCACTGGCCTCAAAATTAACCTTCCCTGTACCCATCTCACTTGCAACAGATGACCTTTCTTTCAACTTCTCTGAAAACTTGAAAGCCATCATCAGGGAACTCCCTAGATGTCCCAGACGAAAGCTATAAAGCTTCCTGCAGCAATAGCCAATCTTCATTGCCTTCCTATTATGATAGAGGAAGTGTCTCTTAATAAAGGATGTCTTTGTACATCTGGCCCCTTCCTACTGCTGTCAAGGAACCTGCTATCTCTTGTGCTTTTGTTCATTCACTCATTATTTATTCTCAGTTCTTTCTTCTCCCCTTCCCTCTCTCTTGTTCTTCAGCAGTTACAAACTTGCTCAAATAGCTTCTAACTTCAAGTTTAACACCCTCAGGGTCTTACTTTCTGTCCTACTCTTCCTGGGGAGCATCTTTTTTTTTTCTTCTCTCTTTTTTTTTGAGACAGAGTCTCACTTTGTTGCCCAGGCTGGAGTGCAGTGGTTCGTCCTTGGCTCACTGCAGCCTCCACCTCCTGTGTTCAAGTGATTCTCCTACCCCAGCCTACCAAGTAGCTGAGACTACAGGTACATGCCACTATGCCCAGCTAATTTTTGTATTTTTAATAGAGACGGGGTTTCTCCGTGTTGGCCAGGATGGTCTCAATCCCTTGACCTCATGATCCACCTGCCTCGGCCTCCCAAAGTGCTGCGATTACACGCGTGAGCCACCATGCCTGGCCGGCAGCATCTTAAAAACACGCTTATACTAACTTATGACTGCTTATAAGGCAGTCATACTCTTGCCTCTCATTCATTCCTGATCCTCCCCCCCTCCCAGCCTGACTTACATCCATCACTTTACAAAAGTAGCTCCTCCAGGGATTGAAACAGTGACATACTTGATCCTGCCACCTTTAAAAACCCTTACACTCTCCTGATTCCTCCACCTTGTTAGGCAACTTCCTCTGCTTTCCTTTGTTGGATCTTCCTTCCCTATCTGACCTGTAACTGGGCTTCTAATTGTTGGCTTTCTTAAGCGCTTTCTTTTCTTCTCTATTTGTATTCTCTACCTCAGCAAACTCCCATGGCTTCAAATACTACATAAGCAACAACTTCCAAATTCCAGTCTCTGCCAAGATCTCCTGAATCCAGACCCGTGTAGGCAAATGCCATTTTGACATCTCCACTTCCTATTCAAACATGGCCAAGACTGTATTTCCTAGTGGCCAGCATGCATCCCTTATTTCGTAAGTGCTCTACCCAGGTGCTTAAGCCTGAAACCCAGGATCATCTTTGTGACCTCCTTCTCCAGACCCACCATCCAATCCCTTACCATACCTGTTAATTTTATTCTAAATATATCTCAGATCTGTTCATTACATCTCTCAGCCATGATGGAGCCGAAGAAAAAAATAAGTTCTGTGCCCAAGGTTTCTATCCTGGAACATCAGAAAAATTCTGTGAGAATTAAAAATAAATGTTTGGTTTGAAGAGAAAGCTTGCCCTGAGCTTTTGACAGCCATGGCATATATCTCCCCATTGAATCAGAAACCCAGCTCTCACTAATTCTTTTCATGTCTTATAGATCTTTACTGCTTGCTAGTTATATATATTAATTTGATATGATATCACCAGTACCCTTAGGTGAGAGGAGGTAATCTTTGTTTCTAAATTTAAACTTATTTTAAAGCTTAATGCTGTACATTGTGGGGAAGGGGAGAAATAAAAAGGTACTCTCTTACCTTGTAAGTGGCACTACAGATTGACACAACCATTCGGAAGATAAAGTGACCCTATTAGAATTTTAAGTGTGTGTTCCATTATTAGAAATTTAATTTATAGCTGTGTCATCAAAAGATGCCCCCAAAATGAATGAGGATATTCATTATAGCATTATTTGTAATAGCAAAAATCTGGTAACATAAGTATATGAATAATACATCCATATGTTAGATACAGCCATTAAGAAGAAAGAGCTAGATTCTGTGATATTCTTTAAGCAAATTACCAAACTATATAAATAGTATTATCCCACCCATATACTTCCTTTGCATATTTTATATATAACCTTGGTGAACAATTCACAAAATATCTTCTGGAGCCATAGAAATCTAACAGTGTTTACCTCTGGGGAGAAGGACTGGAAGTCTGAAGTAGGATGGATTAATTTGCACTCTTCTTTTTAAAATCTCTCTTTTGTACATGTATACTTTAACAAATAAATGAAAAATGTATTATAAAACAAGGATTCTTAAAACAAGATACTAGCAGTACGCATCATGGTCTGTTTGGGTCCCGGGCTCAGAAGGAAAGTTCATGATGTGACTTTCTCCCCTTTGACTGCAATATAAACTATTCACAGCAGACAACTATAAATCTGTGAATCTTTGTGGAATTAAAATTTTTTAAGCCTTATGTTTTATATTTGGAGAAGAAAGTGTTATTTTCACCAAGTGCCTAATGTAATAGTAGCAGTAATAAATAGTAATAGCCACCATCATTTTAAACATTGTATTTTTAAGAGAAAGGAAAAGTAGTTCATCAGTCTTTTGCCCTTTCAGTATAGTTGTTTTCAAGTCCTTACCTGATGAAACAAGTACAATTCTACGTTTGGCCACTATACTATCTGATGAGACACTGAAACAAGTATTGAATAGAATCCAATTCATGCCTACTGTATCCAAGCTCGAAAGATAATATGAGGAAGTTGGCTTTTCTAAATTGTCTTGTTCTTACAGGATCAGGCCTTCACTTAATACTATTTAAACAACACATAATAAATTTTTGCCAAAGTCCAACCACTTCATTCTCTTAACTAGCCTGGTGTCTGTTTGAAAAATAAACGACTGAAACTACGATCTGTTTATTACCTAGTACTGACTTCAGAGTCAATACATAGTCAATTCTAGAGTATTCTTTAGTTTTCCATGTTTGCTTTTGCCAAGATGGTTCATCTAACCCTAATTTGACTACTCCTCAGGGCTTTTTTTCACTCCTCATGATTCCGAAGTTTATTCTGTCCATTGTCCTATAATTAAATAATATACATTGGAGCTTCTAACTGACAGATAGCTGCTTATCGCCTCTCTTCTGTCCTACCCTCTTTCATACCCCATAACTGAAATCCAGCTATTCAGAAAGAATTTCCAAGACCATGCCTATCTGCCATTATGCTTCCCAGAAAGTATCATTTCTGCCTTGTTTTGGTAACATACAGTCCTCCGATGTCCCACTGAAAACTCAAGGCCAGAGCCATGCTTTGCCTTGGCTTGCTCAACTCAAACTAAACTGCTTTTTGTTATTAATATGCTACACAAAATATGTTTTCCTTTTAGACTGAAAAGGTACAGTAATTACATCATATTAAGATAACATTTCACACATTGGGAGGCCAAGGCGGGTGGAACACTTGAGGCCAGGAGTTCGAGACCAGCCTGGTCAACATAGCAAAACCTCACCTCTACTAAAAATACAACAGATTAACCGGGCATGGTGGTACACACCTGTAATCCCAGCTACTCAGGAAGCTGAAGCATGAGAATCGCTTGAACCCAGGAGGCAGAGGTTGCAGTGAGCCAAGATCACACCACTGCACTCCAGCCTGGGTGACAAAGCAGGACACTGTCTCAAACAACAACAACAACAACAACAACAACAACAACAAATTCAACATTCTACTTATAGAAACAAAAGAGAAAAGATGCATCTTGGTTCAAAAAGCATGTGAAATTTTTGAATTAGGGTTATAAGTATCACGTGAAAGAAGTTGTTGTATTTGAAAGGTTGGGTTTTGTTTGTTTGAGACAGGGTTCTTGCTCTCTTGCCCAGGCTGGAGTGCAGTGGTACAATCATAGCTCACTGTATAGCCTCAATCTCCTGGACTCAAGTGATCCTCCTGCCTCAGAACCGCCAAAGTAGCTGGAACTACGAGTGTGTGCTACCATACCAGCTAATTTTTTTTTTTTTTTTTTTTTTGGTAGAGACAGGGTCTTACTATGTTGCCCAGGGTGGTCTAAAATTCCTGGTCTCAAGCCATCCTCCCTCTTCAGCCTTCCAAACACTGGAATTATAGGCATGAACTACCACATTTGGTCTTACAGTATTTTTATATTGGAAACTAATTTTAAAATTTTGTTCTAAAAGTACTGTAAACTGTTTAAGAAGCAGGGGAAAGGAACTAAAAGAAGATACTTTTTTTTTTTTTTATGGAAAACCTGCTAGACAAATTCTTAAAGAGCTGTAACACTTAAGATACTTAATATCTAAACTACCATATTGCTGGGAGTGACATTTTCAGTTTATCATTGGATATGCTGTCTTTCATTTTTTTGGAAGTGGGATTAAAATCAAATTTTTACTTTTCTTGCATAAAAGTAGAGCGAATTCAAAACACCTCCATTAACATAATACTGTTTTTATCTGTTGTGATAAGGAATAAGTACTAAGTAAAAATTTCAAAATTATATGCATTTTTCTCCTTAGTGAAATGTAATAGGAAATGGTAAATATTAGCCCTAAGAGATAAAGGTAATAAACCAATAATTAAATTTTTTTCTCTAAATGAAATGGATAGCCACCTGTATCCATGTTCTCATATGTCTACTACAGTTGCAAAAGACAGTAGTTCGGACATGAGGAACTCAGTCTCATTACTTTATAGTCATGCTTTATGTAGATTACATTGAAATAGTCTTCAAGAATTCAAATTAAGGGAATAATTGGACATGAGGAATTCACTTTAAACACAAAAATTCCACCACAGCATTATTTATAGTTAAAAAAAAAAGGAAACAACCTAAGTGATAAACAAGGACTATTTAGTGAACTATGCCATATCTACCTACCAGAATATTTTATTTAGCCACTAAAATAAAAAGAGTATTTATCATTGTAGTTATAGAGTGATCAGAATATGCAGAAGCAGAGAACCAAAATTTATGCTGAGAGAAAAGACAGAGGAACTATACCATATGGTAACTCTAGCTGTGTCTCTCTGGATAATGATATTATTGGTGATTTTCTTTTTTAGTTTAGTTTTTTTTTTTTTGAAACAGAGTTTTGCAATTTGTTGCCCAGGCTGGAAGCTGGAGTGCAATGGCGCGATCTCGGCTCACTGCAACCGCTGCCTCCTGGGTTCAAGCGATTCTCCTGCCTCAGCCTCCTGAGTCACTGGGATTACAGGCATGCATCACCATGCCTGGCTTATTTTGTATTTTTAGTGGGGACATGGTTTCACCATGTTGGTCAGGCTGGTCTTGAACTCCTGACCTCAGGTGATCCACCTGCCTCAGCCTCCCAAAGTGCTGGGATTACAGGCATGAGCTACCATGCCCGGCCCTTGTTTAGTTTTTTTATCTTACTGTTTTCTATTTCCATATTTTGTGTAATGAACATCTTGATTCATCATGTGTGAAAAAAATTTTTTAATAAAAATGCCTGGGACCCACGCTAGTTAGGAAAGCTAGAATACATGCCATAAATAAAGGGATTTATAACCTCATCTCTCTCCATCTGTGAATTTGCTTTGCCTGCCTCTCGTGGGCTGTGTCATCTGGAAATAAACAGCTGTTGCACAGTTCACAACTTGGGGTTAATATTTTGCACAGAGAATACAATGCTACCTGTACTAGATATGTTTTTTTTATATCTGCCTCCTTTTTTGATAAAATCAAACAGGTTTACACCCTGTTTTAAACCATGATTTTAAACCTCAGGACTTCTTAGGACCATGTGTTAGATTGTTTCATCTTTACCTTTTTCAAAAATAATATTCTTTGAAAATGTTCAAATGTGAGCAATTGTAACATGAAGTCTATTTCTCTTTATTATGTCCTTTGTTTCTGAAAGGTTGTACACACTCAGTTTTGAACTGTTTATTCCCCTGAGGATTCTATATTTTGTACATATATCCTTTTTTTGCATGCAGTTAATTGCAAGATGGCCATGGAAGTTGCTGAATGTGACTCAACTTACCAAGAGGATGAAGGCTATGATGTCAGCCCAGTAGTGCAGTTCATCCACTCAACAAGGCACCAGGGGAGAATGCTCTAGGGTAGTTTTGACACATGAGGCCATTGCCAGACTGCCTCTGCTACTGGAAAGCAGTACCAGGCCAGTGCCTAGTCTTTGGTTGCAGCTACAGATATGAAATCTTGTCAATACAAGCATAGTGTGTCAGGCAATTGTGCAAGGCTGAGTGACATTCAGTGGTCTAAGCCTTTTTTCCCTCCATGCAAATATAAACACAGAGGGTGAGCATGGAGGCTGAAAAGGAAGAAAGTCTCCAAGCTTAGTCCCAGAGAAACTTGATAAAGCATTTCTGATCCCACAACCATGAATGCCGCTCTTATCATTAAAAGATTTTAGTCCTCTGTTTTCAGAGTCCCTTACCCCTTCCTCAGTCCTGGATAAGCACCAGCACATTCTGCCTTACTCCTGTGTTGCATGACAATTAAGCTGTCTATATCATTCTAGCCATGTTCTTCCTGGCCTTAGATGGTCTCCATCTAAGCTGCAGATACCTGCTGTAACTTACACATCAATTTTGCTACTAATTTAATGAACAGAAGTTCTGAAAGGAAGTTTGATATTTTCTAAAATTATGAGTCTGTACCTATATGATTAGTACTTTTTATAAGTAGTAGTTGCTGTCAGAATAGGCTTTGTCAAGTTTTGAATGACTGGTTTTAGTTGACATCAACAAATAATATATAATTTATCATAAAATACGTAATATATGTGGCCGGGCTCGGTGGCTCACGCCTGTAATCCCAGCATTTTGGGAGGCCAAGGAGGGTGGATCACTTGAGGTCAGGAGTTCAGCCTGCCAGTATGGTGAAACCCCATCTCTACTAAAAAATACAAAAATTAGCTGGGTGTGGTAGTGCATGCCTATAGGCCTAGCTACTCTGGAGCATAAGGCAGGAGAATCACTTAACCTCAGGAGGCAGAGGTTGCAGTGAGCTGAGATTGCACCACTGCACTGCAGCCTGGGTGACAGAGCGAGACTACATCTCCAAAAAAAAAAAAAAATTTTTTTTTAAAATATATGTATAAAATATATAATGTATTATATAATTGTGTGTTTTGTTTTGAGACAGAATTTCTGTCTATTGCCCAGGCTGGAGTGCAGTGGCACCATCTCGGCTCACTGGTTTCAAATGATTCTTCTGCCTCAGCCTTCCAAATATCTGGGATTACAAGCACCTGCCCCCTTGTCTGGCTAGTTTTTGTATTTTTAATAGAGATGGGTTTCACCATGTTGGCCACGCTGGTCTCCAACTTCGGACCTCAAGTGATCTGCCTGTCTTGTTCCGGCCTCCCAAACTGTAATTGTGTTTTAATACTAACCCAAAGTAGCAATGTACCTGATCTCTCGATAGGGCATAGTGCTTCATATTCAATGTAATATATCCAGTAGTGTCCATCTATGGGTGCAGATAAAAGCCAAAAACAAAACAAAACAAAAAAAAACTGGTAATCAACAGACTTAACAAAATGGCTAGTTACTTGCAGTTCTGCCTCCCCTTCCATTCCTGTTCTTCCTAATGTCTTTGCTTTAAAAAGATCCATTCACAGCTACTGCTGCTGCTCTTTCCTACGGATTTGTACCCCATACAGTACCCAGACACCTAACAGATATGCTCTAAATAAATGAATATGCCTGGGGGAGGCTGATGGCCACAACTGCTTTGAATAATACTTGTAGTGGGAGGTTCTTGCTTCTTGGGAAAGTCGTACTGTATAGGCAATGACGAGAGCTTTAATTAGGGAAATTATTCTCCTACCTTCAAGCAGTGTAAGTAGGGTTGTTTGATTGCTTGTTTGGCCACATAGAAAATAAGACAGAAAACACAAATTGTTTGTGGGTTTTTTTTAATAATTGGTCATTGGCGTTTATGATATTGTGAATATGTGGCCTTTGTCTCTGGTTCCTGACACAGAACTCCTAAAGTTCTCCTGAATGTCCTGAGTAATAGGAACATTGTTTGTTATACATTTGGTCTTATTTCCCAGTTCTTAAGAGCTTCTTTCTGAGATATTTGGACTCTCTAGAATGGTGAGAGTGGTTTTTATATGCTACTGAGGTGACAGGTAATTGAAGGCCTTTAGGGAGCTTTTGGATAGGGGCCGATGACCAGAACAAGGCATGACCAGAGGAAAGGTGGTGTACCTCGATAGGTCATGGAAGCTCTGTACCCCTTCTCCCATGCCATGCCCTATATGTGTCTTCCATTTGGCTGTCCCTTAGTTGTATCTTTTATAATAAACTACTAATAGTAGGTAAAGTGCCTTCCTGAGTTCTGTGAGCTATGCTAGAAAATTATCAAACCTGGGAAGGGGATTATGGGAACCGCCTAACTTTATAACCCATTGGTCAAAAGTCTGGGGGCTTGGACTAACAATTGGCATCTGAAGTGAGGGCAGTCTCTTGGGATGGAGCATTTTAACTTGTAGGATCTGACACTAACTCCAGCTACATAGTGTCAGAATTGAATCATTGGACAGCCAGTTGGCATCCAGAGTTGGAGAATTGGCTGGTATGAGGGAAAAGCCCGCACATCTGGTGTCAGAAGTGTTGGAAGTAGAAACAGATCAGAGTGACATACATCCATGTTGTGTGTTACCCTCATAGTAGCAGGTACCTCTCTTTCCATGTTAGCTTGAAAGTGTGATTTCTGGTCATAGACGATACAGCTGACAAGACTGCTCTCCTGGTAAATGAAGGCACCTGAGATGACCAGTGTACAATCAGGGGATGCTTCCAAGACTAACCAACTGTTGTCATCAGTGTTGGTTTGTAAATCAAGTTGTTGCAAATGTATGCATCATTCAAAGTTGCCATTCACCCAAAAAGTATATTGTGTCTGATAGAGCTGTGTCACAAATGTGTGGGGATTTTGTTTTTTGTTTGTTTTAATCCAAACAGAGGGCTATTGTTGTTTTCATTACTCTCTCTTTTCTACTCTTTTGAGGATTCCCCTTGGAGGAAAGATATTCCTGCTAGAGATTCTCCAACAGACATAGACCATCATGTTCCAGAAGTATCAGCCTTTGAACTGGAGAACTGTTCTAACCATTTTGTACTTTCAGTTGTCTTTTTCTTGAGATTCTGCTTCTCGAATATGACTATCTTAAATACAGACAAGCATTTACTTTAGCATTCCTAAATGAATGTTAGAGTATGCAGGTCTCTGGTTGCTGTAAGATGCACAGGTCAGCTCCTTGGTTATTTTGTTCCTAGTACAGTGGGAACATAACTATCCTCAATCAACTTAGGGAAAAGATCTTTCTGTTAGAGCACAATTGATATAAGTATTACAGAACATCTTAATGTCAGGAATGTGCATATCTTTTTTTAGGAAATTTTATTTCTTTTGCTTTATGTAGCAGAATCTTGTCAGTTGTTTCAGTTTTAAGTATGGTATCAATGAAGCTTTGTTATTGTATGGCCTCAAACCATGCAAAAACTGAAACCTATTTCTGTATCTAATAGATGATGACATTCATATCTAACAATGATAAAATATTTTTAAAAGCCATGTTACAGGTTAGATTCTTTCTGAAGTTTATCTGAGACTGCTCTGCTCTGCAGTCAGCACAAGACCAACTGAAAAACAAGGGATGGGCTCCATGTGTCTGTGTGTGCAGGCCTTGAGGTTTTATTATTGCAAGGACGAGACACCATGTGCATTGCATTTGAGCCTCTCATTCCAGCCATCACCACTCACCAGAAAATTCTGTCTTCTCAGTGTGGTGATTCCTCAAGGATCTAGAAATAGAAATACCATTTGACCCAGCAATCCCAGTACTGGGTATATACCAAAAGGATTAAATCATTCTGTTATAAAGTCACATGTACACATATGTTTATTGCAGCACTGTTCACAATAGCAAAGACTTGGAACCAACCCAAATGCCCATCAATGATAGATTGGATAAAGAAAATGTGGCACATATACACAATGGAATACTATGTAGCCATAAAAAAGGATGAGTTCATGACCTTTGCAGGGACATGGATAAACCTGGAAACCATCATTCTCAGCAAACTGACACAAGAACAGAAAACCAAACACCACATGTTCTCACTCATAAGTGGGTGTTGACCATTGAGAGCACATGGACCACAGGGAGGGGAACATCACATACTGGGGCCCGTTGGGGATGAGGGGGTGGTAGGGGAGGGATAGCATTAGGAAAAATACCTAATATAGATGACGGGGTGATGGATGCAGCAAACCATTATGGCACATGTATACCTATGTAACAAACCTGCGTGTTCTGCACATGTATCCCATGACTTAAAGTATAATTTAAAAAAAAAAAAAATTCTGTCTTCCCACCATTTAAGAAACGCACGTAGGTAATTTTTTTTTTTTTTTAAGCATATTGACAACCCTTAAGCAGCCTCTTTGTTCTAATCTTGGTTTTCATCCATGGTTTGAAACAAAAATCAAAATGGCAAGTTAAAATCACAATGGAAACTTGGTTTGAATGTAAAACAAAGCAAGAAAAATATTTTTCAGAGTCACCTCCTGTATTCCCTTTATTTTGAAATAGTCTCATTTTCCAGATAAAACCATGTAGATGCTTATAAAAGGAATCTGCTTGAGAAATCTAGGGAAAAAATTTTTGAGTAAATTTGGCAAACTGGATGCCTGCATTTCATGAGGTGTATCTTGTTCTCTGCCAGTTCTAATAATTTACTCTTTTATTAAAGTAATAAGATGTCAATTGATTTGTGAATTTCTTAGAACTTATAGAATGAGATATGTTATTATGTTTGTGCAAAGAGTACTAAACTTTCAGTTCCTAATTTAGAAATTTCCCTTTGGGTCATTAGGAGTATCTCATAGGTCTAATTTTTATTATGCAAACAGCCTTCATTAAAGCTATTTATAGTCAGTCTTTCCTTAGAATACATTTTTGCTATTAATTTGCTTTAAAAAAATTAAGATGTGTCAAAGAATCTCACATCTCTCTTTCTGTGAATTAGAATTATTAGCAAATCTTTATAGGCCAACTATTTTTATTATCTTGAGGACTATGAATGTTTTAAACAAGAAATACATAGCTTTGGTGATCAAATTAGGATTAACTAAAAAAATTTATGCTGTGTAAACTTTGGTATTCACTAAACAGGCAGAAATTACAAAATAATTTTCCTTTAACAAGTTACATGGTGCCAGGTACTATCCTTGTTTAATTGTGAAATAGAAGATGCTTGATAAAGCTTAATTGTATCTCCTGTGAAATCACATTAATTGGATCCCACAGTTGCCAATAAACTCCAATGGTGATTATTTCCTTTTCACAGTGCTCCAGCTGAGGCTGCAACAAAGGAGGACAAGAGAACAACTCGTGGACCAGGGCATCATGCCACGTAAGATTTACAGCCTTACTGCCATCCCTAACGTGACAGAACACGACAGGCATGTCCAAGAAGAGCCTATATTTTGCTCTGCGTTCAGCTGTATCCATTTAATCAACAAACAATTACCAAGTGAATTTCTAAGGAAAAATGGGGCACCTAAGTGAATCATTTAGAATACATTTTAAAAACCAGATACAGTTTAAAAGATGGACTTGAATTTTATATTACACAGAGAACATCTTTACGCTGTAATTAAGCTAACATTCATTCTTTCTTTAAACTTTAATATTTTAGTTTTGAAACGACAAGTCACTATACTAATGGATTTGTAATTCATTAGACTTGCCAAAAACCATAAAATTCACAATCTCGCTTCCTTTAGACTTAATTCCAATTAATTATTTTTCGTGCTACACTATGGTCTGTATACAGTAATTACATGTATCAGGACTGATAAACATTCCATTTATAATTAATATTTTTGGCTCAAGTACAGATTATTTCCCTAGTATCCCTAGGGTTTGTTCCTTTAAGAAATTTTTTAGAGTTGATTAATTTTAGAATATTTGTCCTCGTTGTTTTCTTTACCTTTAATCAAGTTTGGAAGTGGTTTTTAGTGGGAAGGAGTGGTTGTTCGGTGTTGGCTGTTAGGACTGTGTATCTGGATTTTGTGTAAAAATTGACCTTTCCAAGAG
The DNA here is from genome assembly GCF_001604975.1 of Cebus imitator. Taxonomy (NCBI): domain Eukaryota; kingdom Metazoa; phylum Chordata; class Mammalia; order Primates; family Cebidae; genus Cebus; species Cebus imitator. The sequence continues at coordinate 5,067,602 of NW_016107437.1, forward strand.
GTAACTTATTCCGTTTTAAAACACTAGAAAGAAATTACAAAATCAACTTATGCTTTCCAGTCTTCTGAATCATGGCTGTGATAAGCTGTTTCTTGGTTTATGATAAGGTATGATTTTTCTCTTTAGTAGCTGTTTTTCCCAGTAAAACTTTTTCTGGACTACTGAGAATCTAAATATTTTCAATCTAGCATTATGACAGTCAAAAGGTGCTTTGATAATCTGCCAGATTTCTCCACTACCACATTCCTGACTATGAACCAGTCAATCAGAGAAGATCAAATTATGATATTTAAGACACCCATTACTAGGCCAGCTCTAATCTGCTTTTGGGGGCTGGTCCCTAGCCAAACCTGATTGGGCTGGGCTCCTGGGAGTTTCTGTGGTGCTTCATTCGCCAGAGCAGAAAATAATGCTGTAAAAGCAGATTGGCCAAGTCTTGGAGGTGACAGCCCAGGGGATCCTAGTCCTCTGTCCCATCCGCTCATCTGACTGCCCATGCTTGTAAGTGCAGGGTGGTACCAGGAAATGGTGGACATACACAGACAAGATTTTGCAAAGGTAATTGATAGGAAAACTGTTGTAGGTGATGATTTGGTAAGCACTGCTTACCCTCACACTAGGATGCCAGAGTATTTGATATACCAGCAGTTAGCATATTAAGGAGTCATTGTGTGTTTACAGTGAGTTGCACTGTGGTATAGTAGAAAGAGCATGAACCCTTCAAATTAAAAAATCTAGATTTAAATATCACTTTGATCACCATCTAGTTATATGGCCCCAAGAATTCACTTAACCTCTTTAAATCTTTCACCTCTACTGGAACTTATACCTATCTTGGCAAGGTTATTGCGAGACCAACAGCAACATAGCCGTGGTTAAGCACAGAGCCTATTATGGGTTCTGAATAAATGATACCTCAGATCTGTTGGACACAAAGTGCAGTGTGTCCCCATGTTCAAGGTTACGTCACTCCCAAGGACATACAGGCTTTTTCTATAGCTTAAACGACCATTAAGAGCAAAGACTCATCAAGGAGTCATCAGACAGTCCCCTCAGCAATGAAGTTGTGTTATGAGTGGTCAGTACTAGTCTGAGCTGGTATTTGCGTTGTCATTTGTATACAACCATGTTTTAAATGTCTACTTGCTTTATTTATGAAATACATAATTTTCATCCTGTAACATTTATGATTTCAAATTTTGCGGGTCTCTTAATGGAACTAGTAAATTAATGGAACTGTAGATGTGATTTATTAATAGCCTTATCAACATGATATAACATTGGACTGAAGTATGAATCCTATTTATACTGTGGAAATAATTTCTTTTCTTCTCACAGCTTTGAAGAGCCCAGCGGCATTCCATGAACAGATAAAAAGCTTGGAACGAGCCAGAGTAAGACATTTCACTTTAAAATGCTCTACTTCTCTCTCCTTCTCTCCTCTATTCTAAAATACCAGTGTACAAGTAGCAGTCTTACTCCTAAATATGTCAATAGAGAAAAAATAGTGTATTTTCAGGATCCATGGCCTAGAGAATATTTATTCTGGGATAGTTTGATCTTGGAGGTTTGAAGAAAATACATGACATTCAAATTTTGTTCTTTTAAAACCAGTAACTAGTATTGTACAGAAAGGACAAATCATACTTCTTTGCTTTCTTGCTCTCAGAGCATAACAGTTTTTAGAGGCATAAGAGGGGGGTAATTCTGACATTTGTTATCCCTGCACAGAGACAGTCAAGAATGTGCTGACACCACATCCTTAGGTGATGTTCCTACTGGGTCTCTTTTACCTGTACATTTGTCCAAGGGTAGGGGAATATGGCTAAATCAGAAAATACTGCTACATTCAACTCTGATTTATTCTTTAAGATGGCACCATCATACTTGGATATGATAATTGTTTAAGATTTTTTTTAAAGTGCCATTATGAATATTCATTCTTTTTGTTTTGGAGAAAATTTCTATCATGCAACATGAAAATAAGAATACTCCAAAATTTTCTTAAGAATTTTTCTAGAATGCTGTAATTATGTCTTTTTCTTAAGAGTTGAATACATTTCTAATTAAGAAAATATGATCTAATTAAGAAAATATGAGTTTACCAAATAAAATACATTAGGATTTTTAGGAAATTTGTTTTCTAGGTGGATTTTTACTGGACTTGAAGTATAGATTTTATTGATTTTAGATATTTAAGTGATTTAAATGCTATGTTTATTTTAAAAAAATTTTTTTAATTATCTTCAAAACATGACCTTTCAATATTGACAAGTTTTCAAAGTTTATAAAGTGCTTAGTTTACACCAACATACTCTTCACGTCCCTGTATACTTTTGAAGGCTACAATTTAAAGCATGTATTAAACAATAGTTTTCCTGAGTGCTAATTTCTGCCCTTCCTCTCAAATACATGACCAAAATGGTATATGGTTTATTTAAGTGGAGTACCTTAGAGAACATTTAAAACCACAATGAATAATAAATAATTTATGGTAAGACTTTATTTTTTCTTTTTAAAGACCGAAAATTTTTTGAAACACAAGATTCGGAGTCGACCAGATCGTTCTGAACTTGTCAGGATGCACATTTTAGAAGGTAAAGGATTTATTTCTTCTTAATTTGATGTATTTTTTCAAGAAAAGAAGTGAGAATTCCACCATTTCTCTTTATTTCCATTTTAATAACTTTTTACCCTACAACCTTACATCCTCCAAATTGGGTAGCAACATGAAGACCTAAAGCTAAAACATTATGTTAGATATACAGGGAAGGTGTGATTCTTCACATAACCGATTAATGGACTAACGCTTTCACACCAGCTGGTACCACAGATACCTCTACCTTACTGTTTGATAAAAAATTTAAAAATTGGGGTCCAGAGGATTTATCAGTGAGGGACATATGCCGCCTTATTAAGTCATACAGAATGCAGTAGTTTAAGTCCAACCCTAGATGTTCAACTACTTGGACGTTGTCTGTGTCTACCTGGTACAATGCCCACACCCACACTTTTTCTTTATTGCCACTTACAACAACAAGCCACCTTGAGCTAACCATTAGCACCTTTCACTCACCCTCGCCAAATTATCTCAGTTGTGTAGCCTCAACACTTACAAGGCTGGTATGGACAGTTCCATTCCGTCTTTGGTTAACACATGGGTCAGGCCAGGATGTTAGTCTCTCTAAAGGCAAAGTATTCTCAAAAGCTTCTACCTCCACCGTAAACTCCCAAGTTACACTTTCTTCCATTGTTTTGCTTCTTCAACGAATTTATTAAGACTAGGATTCTGTGGTAGTCTTGGGTATGTTAAGTCTTGAGAAGATACAGAAAGAATCTGAAAACTTCTCAAAAATTGAGAGACAATCTTCAGGTAGAAGGAAAGTTTGTTCTCTCGGTCTAATGATAGGATTCGAGTTAATTAGTTAGATTTTTACTACAAAGTATTAGATTGTAGCTCAACGTAAGAAATAATATCCTAAAGGTCAGACATGTCCAGAAATGAAACCTTCAGCAGGTGATATGGCTACTGTTATTAGAGGTGTTCCTTCGTTGGCCAGTGTGCTAGACCCCAGGGACCCAACAAGTAAGTGAGAAAGCTGGATGCCTGACTTCACAGAGCTTGCAGTCTGGTAGCAGAGATAGATAATAAACCAGCAAAGCAAGTGAATTACAGACAGTGAGAAGAACTCCATGGGAAGTTAACAGGCTGCTATGATTGATAGAAAAAAAACTCACAGTATTAAGGATGTGGTAAAGAAGTTCCAAGCATCAAGGTGGTCTCTACAACCCCAAGCAGGGGCTCTTCTTTGTAAAGAATCTTTTATTATGTGGCTGTCCTCCTCATTCCAGGGGCGGGAGGTGAGAGGTATGTCCCTTTCTCTACTTTGGGTTGTATTCTCAGAAGTCCGCTGGACTAAAAAGGCTTTTCTAGAACTCCAGTAGTAGCGTAGAGCAGCTACCAGTCAGGGCTAAGTGAATCTTCAAAGAAGCAAGTTTACTGATAAGTAGCCAAGTAAGTGGTTGCTTCTTTGCCTGAAAACATCTTGACCTATAAGGGACATTTTTGTAGTAACAATGCTATCTATTTTCAGTTTGCTTCTAACTATAACAAGCTTTATTAACACAATTAAAATCAAGGAAAATACATTCAACTCTCAAAAGGTGACTATCCACTGTTTAAAAATCTAACCATATTTATGAATGAATCATAAATGATGTTTTTGAGACATCTGTTCTCAAGTTGGGATTTCTGAAATAAGAACGTCATTTTATTTTTTAAAGTATCTTAAAACCACCACCACTCCCAACTGTATGTTAACATTAACCCCATTTTGATTGGATTGGATATTTGGCAGGCAAGAGTCTAAATTACTTCCTGAAGTTCAGCAGCTAAACTTTAGCCTCAGTCAGGGAGATACAGATAATAAGACCAGGAACAGAAACATACCAAAATGCCAGGCTCCACTTACTTACTTGGGAATATTTTCTTTCCATATGTATTGCTATCACTCAGGTGGTGGTAATGGAAGAGAGGAGAAAAACAGAATGTGTCCTACCTAGATCTTAACCAGAAACATTGAAATACCAACTTAAGAGTGATCCTTGTGGTCCGCTTCTCCCCAACTATCATCTTATATGGTTAATTGTTTTTTCTCAGAAGATTGGGGCTACAGTTGGTTGTATGGGAAAATTATGAAAATGAGATGGACATACATTTTATTTTAACTGGTAGAAGTGTACCTTTATTTACAATATTCCAACCTTGTGCTAGGGCCTCCTCTTTGGGTAAGATTTCAGTGAATGGAGCTCACATAATCTTCACTGCATAAAGCACAGCCAGTGTATAGCACCTACAGTTTCCACGTATGGTGCAACAGAAATAAAGACACTTAAACAATCTGTGCTTTAAAATCCTAGATTTTACAACCTTTTCCCCAATTTCTTGCAGTTAATTGCCCAAACGAATTTGACAGTGATTTTTTTTTAATGACTCACCTTTATCAAATTTTCCCAAAGCATTTAAGTTTACAAGAAATAATCATTTTACTTTTGAAGTTTATCATTTTCTTGTGACATTTAGTTAAATTATGTATTGACAGTCGTCATAAAAGATATGAATCATTTTCTGGACAGTCAAGGCTCACTTTTGGCATGCATACAGCTCAGCTGGTGGATAGAGAAGCTGCACAGATGTGCTTCAGGGTAACCTCCTAGCCATGTGCTTTCAGTGAGCCTAGGGCTTCAGCCAGAACATTCTATTAATACCTACAGAATAAAGAATCCCAATTCATCTTAAGCCAACGTATGGGGAGTTTCATTAAAGACCTTCTATAGTATAACTTAAGAGGCAAGCAACTTTCAACTCAGAATTTTGGGTAGACACACATCGTTATTTTTCATCATTTACAAACATTTTTTTAGAACAATGGAAAAAACATTAACGAGAGTTACCAGAAATACAAGTATTGAGAGAAAGAAGCAGATGGGTGAATTATGGTATTTATAATAGTTTTACATTTGGTTGATTGGTTGTACCAATTTCATGCATTTGTAAATAGATGAGTTGATGCCTCTATACAACCATTAATTATTGTATGTTATAGTTGAATGTTCCTGACATGAAGATATATATATTCAGAAATAAACCCAATTTTATTTTTTTGAGATGGAGTCCTGCTGTGTCGCTAGGCTGGAGTGTAGTGGTGCAATCTCAGCTCATTGCAACTTCTGCCTTCTAGGTTCAAGCAGTTCTCCTGCCTCAGCCTCCCTAGTAGCTGGGACTAAAGGCACATGCCACCATAGCCAGCTAATTTTTGTGGTTTTTTTAGTAGAGAAGGGGTTTCACAATGTTGAACAGGATGGTCTAGATCTCTTGACCTCGTGATCCGCCCACCTCAGCCTCCCAAAGTGCTGGGATTACAGACGTGAGCTATTGCACCTGGCCCCAAATTGTTAATTATGATGACCAGCCGAGACACAGAGGGATCAATTCAAGAACGTGAATGATAGCTCTTTCCACTGACCTCTGCAGAGAAGCTTATAACCCTAAGAGGCAGTGTCTCCCTTCTAAGAATTGACTTTCCAAAGACACCAAATCTAGGACTGTCAACTTCTTGAGTCATGGGCCGCATCTGTCTTGCTCGTTCTCTGGATCCCCAATACCTAATAAATGTGAATTTCACCCTCCTACCATAAATAAACATTAGCAGTACCCCATTTTTAGTTTAAGGACTTGTTAGTTTGAGTCTGTGGGCATCCAAATTATATAGACAACGTAAAGCTATCCAGGACTAAAAAATACAAAATACATACTGGAGCATTCTTAAACAGTCATTTTCTCTTTCCATAAATACATTGAGAACACAAAAATATGTCTAAATCAGTTTAAATTCAGTTAGTTGGCCTGAAACAACATTATGGAATAGAAATAGTAATTCAAATATTGGTTAAAACTGTTTCCTCTTTTAGAAACATTTGCAGAGCCATCGCTGCAGGCTACCCAGATGAAGTTGAAAAGAGCTCGACTAGCAGATGATCTGAATGAAAAGATTGCTCAAAGACCTGGTCCTATGGAGCTGGTAGAGAAAAACATCCTTCCTGTAGACTCCAGCGTTAAAGAAGCAATTATAGGCAAGTCTCTAAAAATTTACTGTTTGTGGGGAGAAAGAGACACTTGGAAGTTTTAGATAAAACAAATGTAATTTAAAGGCTAGCACCAATCGTGAGTATTGTTTTCTGGGATAATTAGAAATTAACACAGTGATTCATGGTACTATCATTTCATTATATATTGTAAGACTAGCATCTGCTGCCAGTTAACAGATTCCCTTGTTAGGTCTGAGGTTTAATTATTACTTTCTGATTTCATCTCATCTTTTGGGGTCCATCTCTTTAGGACTGCGTGGAATCATTGTTGATTGTACTGCTCAGAATTCTTGACTACAGATTGCCTGAGCTTTAAATGCATACCAAAACAAAATATGAAGTCCCCAGGAGTGATGAAAACTACTTAACTTTTTCTAAGTTAAACTTATGGTTAGATTCTGTGGTTTAATATTTTTACTAAGTTTTCTGTATTTTATCTACTTCTAGGAAAGATAAATAGCACGTTCAATGTTAGTTCAGGAAGGTGAATAGCACATGAGTATAGAATGGGTAGTATTTGTTTTATCCTGGTCTTATCACAGTTACTGATGTTTCCCTTTTTGTTTCTGGTATAAACTTTAGCAGAAGAAAAAAGTCATGTGAGATGTCAGTGTAGCTGAGTTGCTCCCTAAAGTGGGAACTTATCAACATACACGCAGTCATGTCCCCGTTTTCCCCCTTGTCTCTTGTCTTTTAACAGTTGGATTTCCCCTCAGGATCCAAACAAGGTCCACACGTTGCCTCTGACTGATATGTCTCTTAAATCTTAATGTATTGGGTGGATCTTCTTTCTTTTTTTCTTACTACTTATTTATTGACAAAATAGACTTGTTTTGTCCTTTAGCATGTCCCACATTCTGGATTTTACTGATTCCATTTGTCTCCCCAGGTGTTATTAAGATTACTGGCACTTGTACTTCCTGTAAACTGGTGGTTGGACCCAAAGTCTTAATCTAATGCAGGTTTGATTTTTATTTCTTTTCTACCCAAGAATGCATCATGGGTAGTGGTGTATTCCTGCACTGGGAAGTACATTGATTTGACTTTTTTTTAAAAGCAGCTTCATAAATTTCCATAGGAAAGTCTTTTTCTCCTTCACATTAAGCTTGGTATTCCAAGGCCAACATAAGTCAAAAATCATTTCTTTCTTTAGGCGTTGGGAAGGAGGAATATCCCCACACTCAGGGCGATTTCTCATTTGACGAAGACAGCAGTGATGCTTTGTCTCCAGACCAGCCTGCGAGTCAGGAGTCACAGGGGTCAGCTGCATCCCCAAGTGAGCCAAAAGTTAGTGAATCGCCATCTCCTGTGACTACAAACACTCCAGCCCAGGTATTATCTTTCTGGCTTTGACCCTAAATAGTGAAAATGCCTTGTTTTTTTAATATATTAAGGTAGTATGTTTTCACAATTTTTAATATATTAAGGTAATACATTTTCACAAGTAGAAAATTCTGAATTTGATTGAAATTGATTTATTAGGCACAAGGCAGCCACTTAACTGCCCTCCAGAAAGGTAATAAAGATTTCCATATCTTTATCATAAGTGGATAATATCATTTCCTGAAATCTTAGAAAGTTAAATGTTTTGATCATTGATGGAACTGAATTCCTTTGTTCAACAAATATACATTGAGCACCTATTATGTTTCAGATTTATTGAGAACTCAGAATCTAGTACATACAAAGGAATGTAAGAAATATATATTGGTAATTGCTTTGGAAATTTTCATTTTTTATCTTTTAATGAGTGTCAGTGCTTCCTTTGGCTTTATAAGAATTCCTGTGCTATACGTCATTTGCTGGTTTTCTGCTTATGATGTTTTTGCCTTACTGAAATTTTAATAGTGTTATTTTAAAGTAAAAACTACTGAACAACTTAATGGGAATGATCAAGTTCAGCAGAAAATATTCCTAAGCCTGGCACCATAGAATTTTTGAGTCAGAAAGGAATTTAGCAATTATCTGCTTTAACCCTTATATGAGAGGCAGCCAGGGTTCACAGAAGTATGGGGATTAAAGATATTTTCCCTTTAATTATTATTTTTAAATTATTTTTATCATATATTCATATATTTATATATTATATATCATATATACTATATATATTTATATTATTTATTTTTATATCGTTTATATTATATATATGTATATATATTATATTAATAGATAATATATATAATTTTTAATTTTTTTTAATTGCGATCTTTTTTAATTATTATACTTTTAAAGTTCTGGGGTACATGTGCAGATCTTGCAGGATTGTTACATAGGTACACGCATGCCGTGGTGATTTGCTGCCTCCATACCCCGTCACCTTCGTTAGGTATTTCTCCTAATGTTATCCCTCTCCTAGCCCCACTCCCCAACAGACCCCAGTGTGTGTGATGTTCCCCTCCCTGTATCCATGTGTTCTCATTATATTTGCCCATTTTCTTACAGCATTTCTTCTCACTCGTGACCATTGATTTCTTAGGAACTATGTCTTTCAGCATTATATTCTTCATTACACTTATTGCCATGATCTGAAATGTGGTAATTTGTTTGTCTCTGTACCTGCAGCTAAAATGTGAGCCTGTAAGAGACTGACTGTTAGAATACAAGAGCTACTTTGGAGAGGGAGGGAGGGGAAGAGAGAGAAGACATATACCTTGAGCATCTAGCACAGGGCCTAGTACGGAAAAGGTGCTCAGTAAGCTTGGTGTTAGTAAACGGTGAAATGAACTGAGTACCCTGAGTGCAGACTGCAAAGCCTTGTGGAAGCTTATTTCTGTTCTTCCATTTGAAAGTAGACCGTCTATAGCTTGGACTCACCAGCGGTAGTGTGAGCGGCTGCAGTTCAGATTGTCCTCTTCAAGTTTACAGGGCAGGGCTGACCGTGGCCCCTCAGTTGTGCTGGACCCTGGCCTAAAAGAAGGATGAGGGTCAATGACTAGCCCACAGTCTGAGATGTGAGCAGGCAGAAAGCGAGAGCAAAGACGACTAAACCCTACTGCGTTCTCACATATTTGCTGTACCCTGGTTTTGAGCTTTAAAAACTTGGTAAAAGAATGTCAAGTATGTGAGTAGATACCATTAAAAAACAGTTACACATATCCATTTGGGTTGCTTGTTCTCTGCTACTGTTTGAGTAGGTTGGGGTGTCAGACAGCTATTAGCATGGCCTTAACTCTTAGTAATACAGAATTTGTGTCACAACAGCCATCTATTGTTTATAACTTCATGACCATTCTACCTGCATAAAAGATTATAATTCTCTTCCCTGTATTGCTGTTACTACTGTGTCATTTTTTTTCTGTACTCTTAAAATATAGTCTCTGGCTACGTTTTTAATTGAGACACTTTAACCAGAGGCATTCCCATCCAGTGAGCTGACATTCCAGAATTCCTTCAAGGAAAATAGGAATAGCATTGTTTCTTAAAGAATAAATATGGTCTGTTTATTGTCAGTACAACACACATTAAGCCTTGCGTTGCTCCTGAATTTAAGCATTAGTTTTTAGAGTACCTTCAGTGCTGCTGTAGTGCCAATTCTGCCTGGTACATGCAGACAGTTAACAGTTGGCATTTTATCTGTCAACTAGGGTAATGAGAAAAGACCCACTTTATAGGATGTTCACAGTTCCTATGTATACATTAAAGAAAAAGAATCTGGCGTCAGGGTTGGCTCCACTATAGCTTTGCCTGTTCAATCATTTCTGTCCTGTGTGCCTAGAGATCTCTTAAAATTGTGTCCTTCATAAAACCCCCTTGTATTAAGAATTCTGGTATTTACAAGTTAAAAATCTGACAAAGATTCTTATTATTCTTTAATTCATGTAACTAAAGAAACATGTCCCTTGTAACTATGCTACACTGATGTCAAAGAAAGGTAATTCTTAAGAGAATTGTGAATACATTGTAGATGCTTCATTTTGGTTTCATTTTTTTTAATTAACTACAGAGGCAAATTTTATGATGCTTGTAAAGTGTTTGGGATTTCTATGTCATCTAGAGGTGATAAGTTTTGTTTTGGCAAATTTTGTACTTTATTTTCACTGTTATCCAGTGTTTGTTTGGTTATAGAATTTGTCCAGGCTTCTCACTTGATAAATTTAAAATATATGTATCTACCTAAATGTGTTTACTTTCACATTCATAGCTCAAGGGAAAAGGATCTTAACACATAGCTTCTCCTTAGAGACCAAGTTCCTAGAGGACAGGATTTATCTTAGTAACCTCATACTGGGCACAGGGGTCCGGCACACAGTAGGTTGTTACTGATTTAATACTGACGGAACCTTGGAGACTCTCTCTGCAGTCTTATTTTTTCCTGCTTTAGAATTACCATCATTACCACTGCCACAAAGATGACCCATGACACAATTTATTAAAATGCTCTTGTAAAGAAAAGATAATAAAAGAGCAACATACATGTCTTGTCTTTCAGGGGTTCTTTGAGATTCTTAGTTTTTAATCTTAACTCGTTTTAAGAGTTTGATGGTAAATTTCATTGCTGTTGATCACTCCTCTATTTATTTGGCTATAGTGAAAGACTAGCTTGGTTTTTTTTTTTTTTGAGGGAGCCTCATTCTGTCGCCCAGTCTGGCGCAAACTTGGTTCATTATAATTTCTGCCTCCTGGGTGAAGCAATTCTCCCGCCTCAGCCTCTCAAGTTAGGTGGAATTACAGGTACCCGACATCATGCCCAACTAATTTTTTTTATTTTTGTGGAGCCGGGGCTTCACCATGTTGGCCAGGCTGTCTTGAACTCCTCACCTCAGGTGATTGGCCCACCTCTGCCTCCCCAAGTGCTGGGATTACAGGTGTGAGCCACTGCCATGCCCTACCCATTTAATTTTCAATGCATGTGGACTAATCCTCTTGTAAAGTACAAGTGGTGGGTAATATCAGATTTCTATACGAACTCCTAACTGGTCACAGGCAGGTAACATAGGTCCACAGATCATACTTTGAGTGAAATCTCTGCCATAGATTTCACTTTTCTTCTTGTATGCCTGAGCCAAATTTTTTCATGTATTTATTACTCATTTTGTGCTGCATGTTTAATCCTATGGCTTAAACTAAGCTGTCCAACCTACAGCCCACAGGATGTATGTGGCCCAGGACAACTTTGAATGTGGCCCAACACAAATTCATAAACTTTGTTAACATATTATGAGGTTTTTTTTCTGTTTTCTTTTAGGTCACCAGCTATCGTTAATGTTAATATATTTTATATGTGACCCAACACAGTTCTTCAAGTATGGCCCAGGGAAGCCAAAAGATTGGACACCCCTGGCTTAAACACATTTTTCTAATTTCCCTGTTTAGTTTTTTTTTCATGCCTGACCTAGACAGTGGGCAGCGGCTCAGGCTTGTAATTTCAGCATGTTGAGAGGCTAAAGTGGGAAGATCACATGACCCCAGGAGTTTAAGACCAGCCTGAGCAACATAGCCAGACCTTGAATATCACTGATCATTAGAGAAGTGCAAATCAAAAACACAGTAAGATAGCATCTCATGCCATGAGAATAATTATTAAAAAGTCAAGAAACAACAGATGCCGGTGAGCCTGCGGAGGAATAAGAATACTACAAATAGGGAGAGGTGGCTATTTTTTCACATTCCCAATTTTCAACAAAAGATACAAAGAAGCCAGGCATGGTAGCACACACCTGTAATCCCAGCTTACTTGGGAAGCTGAGGCAGGAGGATTACTTAAGCCCAGCAGTTTAAGTGCTGTCTGGGCAACAGCAAAATCCCATTTATATTTAAAAAAAAAAAAGCCAGGTGCAGTGTCTCATACCTGTAATTCCAGCAGTTTGGAGGCCAAGGTGAGTAGATTGCCTGAGCTCAGTTCAAGACTGGCCAGGGCCACGTGATAAGACCCCATCTCTACTACAAATATTTTTAAAATAGCTGGGTGTGGTAGTGCACACCTGTGGTCCCAGCTGCTCGGGAGGCTGAGGTGGGAGGATCACCTGTGCCAGGGGATCAGAGGTTGCAGTGAACCAGGATCACACCACTGTACTCCAACGTGGATAACAGAGCGAGACCCTGCACACACATCCCTCCCCAACAAAAAAAAAGATACAAAAAAAAAAAATGACCATTCAGGGAACAAAATCTCCAGAAACTATCCTAGAAGAAACACACATATCTGCCTTAGTAGACAAAGACTTTAAAATAATTATCTTAAATATACCCAAAACTAAAAGAAAACATGGACAACAAACTAAAGGAAATTAGACAAACTATATATGAAAAAACTGAGAATGTGGTAGAAATTATTTTTAAAACCCAAATTCTATTATTGAAAATATAACTGAATTGAAAACTTCCCTAGAGGGCTTGGACAGCAGACTCAAGCAGAAGAAAGAATCTGCAAATGTGAACACAGATTATTTGAAACTGAGTCTGAAGACAAAAGGAAAAAATAATAAAGAAAAATGAACAGAGACTAAGAGAATTATGGGACACCATAAAGCAGATCAATGTATTCATTATGAGAGCTAGAAGGAGAGAGAGAGAAAGGGGCAGAGATTAATTAAAGAAATAATGGCCCAAAATTTCACAAACATGAAGAAAGACATGGATATACAAATATAGTCATGCTTTGCTTAATAACAAGGATACATTCTAAGCAAAGCATTTGTAGTAGTCAGTTCTCACACCACTAGAAAGAACTGAAACTAGGCAATTTATGAAGAAAAGAGGTTTAATTGACTCACAGTTCCACAGGCTGTATAGGAGACATGGCTTGGGAGGCTCAGGAAAGTTATAGTCATAGTAGAGGGGTGAAGGGGAAGCAAACATGTCTTCACATGATGGCATGAGAGAGCAAGCGAGCACAGGGGGAAGTGCTACACACTTTCAGACAACCAGATCTCCTGAAAAATTATTCACTATCATGAGAACAGCAATGGAGACGTCTGCCCCCATGATTCAATCACCTCCCACCAGGCCACTCATCCTGCACTTGGGGATTACAGTTCCACATGAGATTTGGTCATAAGCCAAACCATATCAGCATTGTTAGACAGTTTTGTAGTTGTGAAAGATCATAGAGTATACTTACACAAACCTAGATGATCGAGCCTACTATACCTACTACAGTGTACCTTTACAGTGTAAATGGTTGTTTACTACATTTACAGTGTAAATGGTTTTTAAAAATACTACACCCATATAGAGCAGCTCCATTATAATCTTCATATGTGTGGTCCATTGTTGACCAAAATGCCTGTACAAGAAATTCAAAAAACTCCAAAGAAGATAAACTCAAAGAGACCTGCAACAATAAACATTATAATCAACTGTCTAAAGTCATATAAAAGAGAGAATCTTAAAAGCAGCAAGAGAAAAGTAACTGGCCACATAAAAGGAATCCTCAATAACACTGTCAGTGGATTTCTCAGTAGAAACCTTGCAAACCAGAACGCAGTGGGATAACATATTGAGAAAAGAAGAAAACCGTTAACTGAAAATTGTATATCCAGCAAAACTGTCTTCAAAAATAATGGAGAAATTAAAACATTCCCAGACAAACAAAAGCTGAGGGAGTTTATTGCCACTAGAATTGCCCTACAAGAAATGCTAAAAGGAATTCTTCAATCTGAAATGAAGGGATGCTAGATAGTAACTTAAAGCCATGTGAAAGTATAAAGTTATCTGAGAAAGATAATACATGGACAAATATAAAAACAGTATTATTATAATTTTGGTTTATAACTCTACTTTTTTTCCTACATGATTTAAAAGACACATTCATTAAAAATTACAAATCTAGGTTAATGGCCACACAGTGTATAACAATGGAGTTTGTGAATGACATCAGTAACATAGAGAGGGTGAAGCTGTAAAGAAGTAGCATTTTTGTATGTGAATGAAGTTGTTGTCAACCTAAGATAGAATGTCATAATTCTGAGATGTTATTTGTAATTCCTATGGAAACAAACAAAAAGCCTGTAGAGTCTGTGAACAAGCATATACAAATCTACCCCCAAAAGCCAAGGAAGCTGAGAAGCCAAATAAAGAGGCTGACAATCCAGTGTCTCAGAGAGAAATATTTTATAGGAACTTAAAAACAGAAGTAAAGCCTCGAGTGGTTGTCCACACCTGCCCTCCAGAAAGCATTCATTCATTCATTCATTCATTTATGCCCAGTTAATTTTGTAGAGACAGGGTTTCACCATATTGACCAGGCTGGTCTCAAACTCCTGAGCTCAAGCAGTCTGCCCACCTCAGCCTCCCCAAAGATATTCTTTATCTAGCAAGCTTTTAGGATAAAATATGTGCAGCTGGTCACATGTTCAGACTTTCTCACCAAGATCTGACCACTGGGGAAGTTTAATGGCATCTTTATGAGGGGTTATCTATGCTATAGGCATTGTTTAAAGACCTTACTGCAGAACACCTTGGTGTGAAGTGGCCAACCACCAGTCATCATGGTAGTTTTGCTTCAAGATGACATCAGACACTCTTGGCCATATGACAGGCTATTTTTTCACAATGCAAAAGGAGAGGAGAACGGAATCAAAACAAGGCACTACAAAGTGTCAAACACAGACATCTTGTGTTCGTGGAAAACTTAGTATTATTCATATGTCACTACTATCCAAAACAGTCTACAGATTCAGTACAGTTCCTCTCAAAATCCGTATGTTGATTTTTGCAGTAGAAAAATCTTAAGAAATCCTGAAAAACCAAAACAATCTTATTTTTTAAAAAGTTGGAGGTCTCATGCTTCCTGATTTCAAAACTTACTACAAAGACACCATAATGAAAACACTGTGGTATTGGCAGAAAGAAAGA
>NW_016107437.1:5084040-5101792 GCF_001604975.1 Cebus imitator
GGTTCAAGTGATTCTACTGCCTCACCTTCCTGAGTTGCTGGGGTTATAGGCACATGCCACCATGCCTGGCTAATTTTTGTATTTTTAGTAGAGACAGGTTTTCACCATGTTGATCAGGCTGGTCTTGAACTCCTGACCTCGTGATCCACCCACCTCAGCCTCTCAAAGTGCTGGGATTACAGGTGTGACCCACTGCACCTGGCCAAATTTTTTTTATAGCAATCCAGAACAGACTAAGACAGGACTAATATCTATTGTATATAAACAACTTCCACAACTCAACAACAACAAAATAAAAACTCAGTTCAAAAATGGGCAAAGGTTTGAATGTGGCTTTTGTTGCAATCGATGTTTCAAAAAAAAAAAAAAATGGATATAAAGGACTTGAATTGACATCTTTCTTAAGAGGTTATGCAAATAGGCAATAAGCATCTAACAAGATACTGCACAACACTAATCATTAAGGAAATGCTAATTAAAACCCCAACACACCACCTCATGCCCATTACAATGGCTACTATCGAAAGAACAGAAAATAAGTTTGGAAGGATGTGGGCAAATTGGAACTCTTGTGTACTGTTAGTGGGAATGTGAAATGTTATAACCACTGTGGACAATGTTCAGTCTTCAAAAAAATTAAAATAGAATTGCCAAATGAGGTAGCAGTTCCACTTCTGGGTATATGCCCAAAAGAATTGAAAACAGGAGTTATAACAGATATTTATCTATCCCTGCTTATAGCAACATTATTCAAAATAGCCAAATTGTGAAAGCAACCCAAATGTCCACTGCCAGATGAATGGATAAACAAAATGTGCTACAGATGTACAGTGGAATAGTGTTCAGCCTTTAAAAAGGAAGGAAATTCTGCAATACCTGGATGAAACTCAAGCATTATGTTCAGTGAAATAAGCCAGTCACAAAAAGACAAATACTGTACGATTCCACTTACATAACATTACTTGAGTAGTAAACTCATAAAGGCAGAAAAGGAAATGATGGTTGCCAGGGGTGAGGGGAATGTGGGACCAGGCAGACATTGTTAAATGGGTGCAGTTTTGCTTGGGAACATGAATAAGTCTGGAAGTGCCAGTAGTGATGGTTACAGAACAATATAAACGTACTTAATGCCATATACTTAAAAATGGTTAAATAGTAAATTTTCTGTATATTTTATTATGATTTTTTTTAATGCACTTTTAAAGCAGAGATACATGCAAATTCTCACTACCAATCAGGTCATCAGGTACCCACTGAATGTCCACTAGATTCTGTGCAAGGAAATTAATTCACTTTTAATGTTCAGTTACTTATTCTAAAAATGAAATGCTTAAATATATATTACAGGAACAGATGGTCAATGCAAGGTGATACATTTTAACAAAGCTAGAATTTTGTATAAAATATTCATCTATTAAACATGCAGTGCATGATTTTTGTTTTATTCAACTCTTTCATTCTATTTGGGGATTAGAATATGAAAACAATATTTAAAGAGTAATTGCATTTTTAATTGATTTGCATATTGCCATCTTAGTTAAGAACTCTGCTACATCCCATGTTAAAAACACATTATTGACATAAAATATACAATACAAAACAGCTTTGTTTCTGTCCCTCAAGGCTGCATAAAGAAATTCTAATAAAGAGGAACAAACAGTCCGGGAGCAGTGACTGGCCCTTAGCATGTGCACTGTCTTCTGCAGCAGGAACAGTGCAGACACCTGACACAGGATACAACTTTGATCAGCTCAGAGCTTTGCTCTGATTTCTCTTTTTTTCTATTGTAGCAAAGCTTTCCTGTAGCCATTTCTAGTAGAAGAAAACTCAGTCTTTATGATGACAAGTGCCTTTTTAGTTTTTTTTTTTTTTAAGCATAAATATCCATCATTAAAAACCATTTTCTGACATTTTATGGTTTTCTAATGAAAATTAAAGATCTGGGCCGGGCGCAGTGGCTCACACCTGTAATCCTAGCACTTTGGGAGGCCGAGGTGGGTGGATCACCTGAGGTCAGGAGTTCAAGACCAGCCTGGCCATCATGGTGAAACCCCATTTTGAAAAAGAAAAAAAAAAATTTTTTTTTTAAAAGAAAAGAAAATTAAAGATCTGGCCCTCATGAGACCTGCAGCCTGTAATGGAAACATTGGTCGGATCCAATAAGACAAAGCAAAGTTTGCAGCTTTTTTAGCTTCTTTGGGGAAATGATTCAGAATCATTTTGAAATTAAATTTGCGTTGAACAGCAGGTGAACTTAGGTCTTGGTGGCAACTTAAACCTATTTACATTTTAAATCTTAAAAGTATTCTTTTAAAATTTTGACATATTATTGAATTTATATGGAACAAAATAAGTTTAAGTATCTCTTATGGCCTGGATACTTTTTTTTTTTTTTTAACTTTTATTTTAGGTTCACAGGAATGCAGGTTTGTTATATTTGTATATTGTCACAGGGGTTTGATGTAGAGATTGTTTTGTCACCCAAGTACTAAACCTAATACTCAATAGTAATTTTTTCTGCTCCTTTCCCTCCTCCCACCTTCTACCCTCAAGAAGGCTCCAGTGTGTGTTGTTCCCCACTGTGTGTCGATGTGTTCTCATCATTTAGCTCCCACTTGTAAGTGAGAACATATGGTATTTGGTTTTCTGTCCCTGCATTAATTTGCTACAATGGCACCCAGCTCCAGGCCTGGATACTCTTTTAATGCTTTTTGGAATACTTTCACTTCTTTTGGTAACTGCAGCCACTAGGAGCCTGACCCCTTGATACAGTCCAAATGGGGTTTGGTAGGGGAAGGGAGAGGCTTTTGTTATGTTTTGGTCCTTTCTAAGGCACATTAAAATGGCTGGCAAAATTAGAATTTTTGATATATTTATCTTCAGATTAGGTAGAGTACAATAATCACTGTATTTCATTTGGGTTATTCTTGTGTTATGCCAGAATCTGTGGTTTTCTTGGTAGCAAAGTCACGCTAAAATACCAAAAAAGCTAGTAAGATAGGCATATCAGTAATGAAGGCTACAGTTTGTTAGGCACAGTCTAGTAATACAGGGAAGACTTTTTTTTTTTATAAATCTTAGATTTGATACCACATCCATGTTCCTGAGTTATTTTTCGTATGATTAACACTTACTGCTCTCAAATTCATCAATGAGGGCTGGACTGGTAAAATAGCTTGCCAGGTGAGTAGGACGTATATGCAAGGAAATCTATATAGAGTTCAGAATTCAAGCATTTGAGTCTACTTCACATAACAGTTACATAATAGCCAAGGAATGTTTGCCCCTCTGTAAAAGTTGACCCAGAGATAAATATCTCCATTTCAAAAAAATATGCAAGGTGAAAGGAAAATAAATCACATAAAGTCATATTCAGTAAAGAAGTGATCAGCTAACGTCATCTTTTACTTTATGTGTGAGGTTTGGTTGCTGAGAGATTCACTGAGGAGCCGGATGTCTCAAGGCTCTTTGGGGACAGAAGTCTGCTGGAACACAGGTGTCCAATCTCTTAGACAAGCCCTTTCCCTCATTTCTGTTTAAAAATGAAATTGAAGGCATCCATCTTTCAAAGTAAGTTTTTTCATATTGTCAACACTGACAGTTACTAATAACTGAAAACCTGAAATCAGTGGCTAAAACCTCAGGGAGAGAGCTGACACGGGCACGCACGATGAATTGCATACTCGCACACACACAATCTCAGCTGGGTTTGAGAACGTGACCTAGACTGAGTAAAGCCAGAAGGAATGGCCATTCATCAATTAAACAAATATTTGAGTTAACTAGTATGTGCCAAGCTTCATGTTTATTGCTGCTAATAGCCCTCCGAGTTGTCAGGTTATTTATTTTAAGGAGGAAAAACATGGTTTGCTATTTTCAAATGCAAATACTTGAACAAGAGAACTGATGTTGGTTGTTGGTGTATTGAATTTGAGAGTTGTTCAGGGAAGTGGAAGTGATAGAGGAGGACATTTTTCCTTAAGATAAGGCTGGTATAGTAAGTCCAAGTAGTAATCAATATGCAAAATTTGACTGGTTTGTTAAAATAGTAATTGTTCTTTACAATAAATGAATACTTAAGATCTATGTAACGTAGATTGCTAATGAGCATTCATAAAACAGAGTAAAGCCTCGTTAATAACATGTGACCCCAAACTGAGATTCAGTAACTGTTGATTTTGGCCTGGCTAACAAAGTAGCTACTTCTTTTAAGTGAGAGAATGCTGTCAGTGAAACAGGTCAATCTTACCAAAGTGTATTCTTTAAATCTTCTGTTGCAAGAAATGGGGAAATATGGTTAATGAGAGTTCTAGTCAGATTTGGAGAGAGGAACAGAGGGTGTAGAGCACATTTACAGATATATGGGTGAATGGGCATTTAGGAAGAGATGCTGCCAGAGGGTGGGTCGAGTGTGATACAGGGATTCACCGGGCTCTGCAGGGAAGCCTGAAGGTTACGTTTGCATCAGCCAGGGTTCGCATAACCTATGTAGCTAGCGGACTTTATGACTACCATGTATTGTTTTGATCAGACATACAAGTATCTTGGACTTTTCTTTCCCTGCCAAAAAAGAGTGGTTCTGACCATCTTTCTGAGAAAATACTGTAGTGTAGTCAGTCTAACCTTACTTGCCTTTAGTTATTCACTGCTCTTGGAGCAAAGACTAAATGATTGCTCCACTGAGGCAAAGGATGTTATTCCACCAGCTGGGCCTCAGACATAATCACATATTTTTCCTTTGATTCTTTTCTAATGGACTGAAAAACCAGGTCATTCCTTTTTAATTGCGATTTTTCTGTTTTTAATGATCATTAATTTCACAGACTTGTACGTTTTTGCCTTTTCTACCAGTTTGCTTCAGTGTCCCCAGCAGTTCCTGAATTCTTGAAAACTCCTCCAACTGCAGATCAGCCTCCCTCACGGCCTGCAGCTACTGTCCTCCCCACAAACACTGTGTCCTCAGCAAAGCCTGGCCCAGCACTGGTGAAGGTGGGTACTTTGGATGCACCCTGGGGGTCGGGTGGCTTTATTTGTGACTCTGTCTATACCCCTGTAAACAGAAGACAAAAGCATTTATCTAAGTTGCTCAGCCTGCCTTTTAGCCCAAAGTCTTGAAAACTAAACCATGCAAAGACTTGCTAGACTGGGGTCTTCATGTTTAATTATGTTATAGTCTCAAAAAAATGGCAGAAAATTTGGTCTATTTAAAACACTACGGGCTGGATGCAGTGCTTTGTAAGGCTCAGGTGGGAGGATCGCTTGAGGCCAGGAATTTGAGAACAGCCTGGACAACATAGCAAGACACTATATCCACAAAAATTTTAAAAGTTAGACAGAGGTAGTGGTGCACGCTTGTAGTCTCAGCTATGAGGAGGCCAAGGCAGGGGGATCACTTGAGCCCGGGAGTCTGAGGCTGCAGTTAGCTATGATCACACCATTGTACCCTAGCCTAGATGACAGAGTAAGATCCTGTGTCTTTAAAAAACAAAAACTACTAGACTATGCAGAAAGCCCCAGTTCTGCCACCCAGGCCGCTAAGATGAAACATAAGAAAAACAGATTTTAACTTTTCAGAATTGTGTTTAGAACTTCTAAATAAGGTGGGTGAGGACAATAAGGTGAGGAATAGTTTAACAGAATAGAGATCTCAAATTTTTTAAACTAAAAAATGATACTGTAGTTAGCTACCTTTTCACCACCTTTCAGATGGGGAGACCGAGGCCCACAGAAGAAATGACAGAGCCAGGAAAGGCCCCCCGAATCCAAGTGTAGCTCTCTCCTGCCACCCCCACCTGTTGCAGCACTCTGCTGAGGCAAGGGAGCATCTTTGAGATGACCGTGATGCGTATTTCTCACAGCCCTCTGTCCCCGGGACTATCCTTGTCCTTGACCTTCCAGGAGAGAAGGCTCTTGTAAGCATGGCTGAGTGTTGGTAGCTTCAGGACATATGTTAGTGTATTTCCCCATCTTCCACTGCTTAGCATTGGGGCCAAAAATTCCATACGGCGGCAAGTGGCAGGTAACCCTGCCAGGGAAATCAGTTTTTACTTACTCTCCCAGTATCCCCATGCATGCAACCCCAATGGCACAGAGAGGGTCTGCATGCCCAGCCCTCCTTCCCTTCTGATCTTGAAAATGTGTTCTCTGCGCTTCCCAGTCTCCGAATGTCTGCTCCTCACTGATGTCTTTAAGGAGAGCTTTGGTTCTAAAGGAAGCAGCATTGTCGAAGAATGTGAAATTCAGGGGTTGGTAAGGGACTTCTAGGACTGTGCCGAGAGGAGGAGACAGGAACACATTAGGAAACAGAGCAGAATTCTTTCAAGGTTTCTATAAGGAAAGCTGTTTCCCATCCTTCACTTGTGGGGGCTGATAGGTCATAGCAGATTTTTTCTGAGGAACCCTGGTCATTATGTTTATGTGCTCCTCCTCTGCAGGTGCCCTTCTGACTGTGGCTGGGTCAATTATTTTATCACTCTACGACAACTGTTCTCAAACCCCATTTTAAGTATAAATTATCCTGGACCCAGTTCATTCTTAAGATCAATTTTAAAGGACTAAAAATAAAATGTATAGCCAGGCATGGTGACACACCTGTAATTCCAGCACTTTGGGAGGCCAAGGCAGGCAGATCACTTGAGCGCAGGAGTTTGAGACCAGCCTGAGCAACATGGCAAAACCCCATCTCTATAAAATGTTCAAAAAAATTATTTGGCATGGTGGTGCACACCTGTGCTCTCAGCTACTCGGAGGGCTGAGGTGCAAGGATCACTTGAGCCCAGGAGGTCAAGGCTGCAGTTAGCCAAGATCATGCCACTGCACTCTAGCCTGGGTGACAGAGTGAGACCCTGTCTCATAAGCAAATAAATAAAATGTATTGTTTATAATGAAATAAGCAGGTAAATAGCAAAATGATTAATATTGTGAGACTGAAGGAATAAGTAGGTGAAAGTGTTTTCTGGCATTGAGGTATATACCTTAAGCACCTGATAATTAAACTGATTTCCAATTAGCATACATATTCACCATGCATTTGTTCAACAGATACTTATTCAAGCACCTTCTATGTGCCGGGCACTGTTCTGGGTACTAGGAATAGATAAAGCAAGGAACAAAACATCACAAATCCCCACCCTTAGAAAAACAGACAACCAAGTAGAGCGTGTACCTGGTGGTGATGAGTAATGTGAGGACAGGGATGCTGGGGGGACAAGGAGAGGTGTGTCGTTTAAATGAGGTGGTCTGGGGATACGCAGATAACACTTGAGAAGTGAGAGTGTGAGCCATGAAGATATCTGTAGGAAGAAAATCTGAAGTCTCTGAACAAGGAAGCCAATATGACTCCAATAGCAATGGCGGAGGGGTAAAAAGTAAACTATGCAGCCAGGTTGTGGCCAGAAACCAGCATCTGTAGCGCCTTGTAAGAAGTTAGGCTTTGGCTGGGCACGGTGGCTCACGCCTATAATCCCAGCACTTTGGGAGGCAAAGGTGGGTGAATCACGAAATCAGAAGTTCAAGACCAGCCTGGACAACATGGTGAAACCCCATCTCTACTAAAAATGCACAAAGTTAGCTGGGTGTGATGGTGGACGCCTGTAATCCCAGCTATTCAGGAGGCTAAAGCAGGAGAATCGTTTGAACCCAGGAAGCAGAGGTTACAGTGAGCTGAGATCGCACCACTGTACTCCAGGCCTGGGTGACAGTACAAGACTGTCTTAAAAAAAAAAAACATAAGTTAGGCTTTGTATTACCACTAAGGGGAAAAGTTGCTGGAATATTTTGAGGAAATGTGTTAGAAACAGTAGGGTGCAAAGGTAGAAGCAGAGACAGGTAAAATGCACAGCAGGACACAGTGGCAGCCAGCAAGATAACAGAAGTGGTTGGATTCTGGCTGCATTTGAAGGCTAAGCTAGCAGGATTTGCAGACAAGTTGGATATGTGGTGTTAAGAAGAGGAGTCATGAACCATCTATTGTTTTGCGTCTGCGCAACTAGCAGCTTGTAGTTGCCATGCCTGAAATGGAAAGGAGTACACCCAGAGTGTGAGGTGCTGCGTGGGCAATTAGTCGAGATGGCGTAGAGGCAGCTGGATAGATGAGTGCAGACTTTAGGCGAGAGGTTGTCAGTGTATAAATGGCATTTAAAGTCATGAAACCCAGTAAAATTACCTAGGGTCTAAGTACCGATAAAAAGCTATGCAAGAAATGAGTCCTTGGGAACCACCAACATTTGAGAGAGAGAGGAAGAACCAGCAAAGGAGACTCAGCAAAAACAGCCAGCAAGAGTGAGGCAAGGTGGCTCTGAAGCCAGCACATTTCAACGACAAGAGAGAGAGCAACTGTATCAAAGGCTGCTGTGCCTCAGTTAGGATGAGTGCTGCAAACTGGCCTTGGTTTAGCTGCGTTGAAGCACAGCGACCTTGACAAGAACAATTTCTGAAAACTTGGTACGGGTGGTCACAAGAAAGCCTGAAAGTCAGAGCTGGAGATGGTGTTACAGAAAGCTTTTCTTGAGAGCACAAAGAAATGCGTCTGTAGCTTCACTGCAATGTAGGGTCAAGGAAGCTATTTGTGGTCCCATGGGAGTGATCCAGGAGAAGAGCAGGGAACCACAGCCAGGTGTCGCCGAGGGAACACAGAATCCAGTTGAAGAGGGAAGGGCCAGCCTGAGACAGCAACACCAGCAGGAAGGAAAGCGCTCAGAGTCCCAGCACAGGCAGGCATTCACAGCGTGCGTAAGCTCTGTGCTGATCACTTACATGTTCTCAGTGTTTAGGCAATGAGACCTCAATTGACAGAATGGGGTTGGGGGAATATTAAAGTTTTGGGGAGAGAAGAGAAGATATAAGGCAATATTCTAGAAGGGTAGGAAAATTGAAGGACCAGAAAAATGTAACAGGTTGGCCAGGTAGCACTGATGAGCCCTTGAAGTAGGTAGTCATGAGCTAAAGTGAGACTTGTCAGCATGGTTTTATGTTTTTCCTGTAGCCACTTTCAGTTATATGAGTACAGGCATGAAGTGGACCACTGGTTCTCAGCAGGGTAAGTTTGTCTCCCACTGCAGACATTTGGCAATGCTTGGAGACGTTTCTGGTTGGGACAACAATGTGGGGGACGAGGGGCGTGGGTAGAGGTTCCTAGGGGCATCTAATGGGTAGTGGCCAAGGATGTTGTTAAATATCAAACAGTGCACTGGATGGACTCCCACAACACAGTTACATAGCTCAAAACATCAGTAGAGCCATTGTCAAGAAACAGAAGGAGACAGAGAATTAATAAGTGTTTTGCCAGGTGTGTATGACAAAGAGGGAACTGTGCAAGTGAGGGGACTGTGGGACATAGCTGGGTAAGGAGGGAAGTGAGGAACATGTAAAGGTTGGAGCAGAAAGGGATTGTAGGTCTCAGTGGCATCAAATAATTGTTATAGTTGGCATCCTGGATGGAGTGAAATGACAGAACACCTGGTGGGTATCAGATACCAGGATGCTGGGAAGTGAGGTTTAGATAATGATGAGATCTAGGCTATAATCACACAGTGACTTGCAGAGAGAGGTGATGAGATATCTAGAAGTAATGAAGTCAAGGAACTGAGAGAGCAGAATGTTAGAAGGAATGTATGTGTGGATATTAAAATCACCATGAATAGTGACTGAAGTAATGTTGAAGAAAGCAAGCAGCAGTGGGAGTCTCAGGTGTGTCATAGGAGTCATTAAGAACTAGGAGGAGACCAGGTCCTGATGGTCAAGTCTGAAGGCATGAGATGAGATTAACAAGAATATATCCTTTCCAATACATAGTTACTTCTTACAAATTCTTATTTACCAGTGCTTAAAAATGGGCTACTAATTAATTGGATATTATGTCCAGTAGTATGCGGGTAAATGTTTAATAAGTGGCTGGGCTCAGAGGGCCCATTATAGCCTTTGCCAGTTCCCATGGTGTAAATATTCCCACAGTGACCATTTTCAGGCTACCAATGTGATATTGCTGAATGCAGAGTTGGGAGAAGATGCACTATTGTCTCTCTTGAGTAAGAGCTGGCTCCAGCACCTCACTGGCTATGTCTCTAAACTGTTATGTAAAAACGGCCACAAAAATATTGTTGCAGAAACATTCTTTTATACAAGGGATTTAAGAATTCATGACGCCGGGTGCGGTGGCTCAAGCCTGTAATCCCAGCACTTTGGGAGGCCTAGGCGGGTGGATCACGAGGTCAAGAGATCGAGACCATCCTGGTCAACATGGTGAAAACCCATCTCTACTAAAAATACGAAACATGCCGGGCGCGGTGGCTCAAGCCTGTAATCCCAGCACTTTGGGAGGCCGAGGCGGGTGGATCACAAGGTCAAGAGATCGAGACCATCCTGGTCAACATGGTGAAACCCCGTCTCTACTAAAGCTACAAAAAAAATTAGCTGGGCATGGTGGCGCGTGCCTGTAATCCCAGCTACTCAGGAGGCTGAGGCAGGAGAATTGCCTGAACCCAGGAGGCGGAGGTTGCGGTGAGCCAAGATCGTGCCATTGCACTCCAGCCTGGGTAACAAGAGTGAAACTCCGTCTCAAAAAAAGAAAAAAGAAAAAAAGAATTCATGACATATCAAGTGAAGAGAGAGAAAGGCACATTTCTAATAAGCATAGATGGATGGTGTCATCCCAATTATATTAAAACATATATGAAGGAAGGATATATAAAGGAATGTTAATAGTCACATTCTATGAATGCTAGAATAGCCTAACATTAGAAATTAGACTATTCCTGACCTATAGAATGCAGTGAGTTTTGTTTTCTTCCTATCTTTGGTGGCAGTGTCCTAATTCTTTGGTTATGAATATAGATAATGTGATCTTATCAATAGCTCCATTTAATTGAGTACTTCTCAAGTCTTTGTATTAAGTTGGGTATATTCCCTAAAGAAGCTTAGGAATACTTTCCTATATTTTGTTTTTTGTTTATTTGGATGGGTTTTGTCAGATGAAGTTATCTTAGAATCTGAATAGTGAAAAGTATAAAGTGATCTGATAAATTATAAACTGAGAAGACAAAAAAACTCAGGAAAACATCACCTGATTCCTAATCTTGAGAGAAACATGGTCTCACATCCCAGTTTCAAAGTAAAAATGTACTATTTTTGAAAAAAATTCATATTCATATCACTCAATAGTTTTTGTATTATATTCTTTAGAGATAGTTTATATTCTGTTTTCTTCTCATTGGAAGCTTTTTTTTTTTCCACATATTTTCCACAGAATTTTTAGCTATTACATGGTTTTGAAGAAGTATACTTAATCATTTTTCTACTGTATATTTATCATGCAGCCTATTTTTCACTAGGAGATTATATGTGTATATTATTACTTGGGTAGGGTGTTCACACTGGAGACCCAAGGTCAGTGTGCGTTGAGTTTGAATAGCTCACGCTCAGTATCTTACCCAAACCCTGAGGGAATAGTGCAGCAGGAGAAAATTTCTTGGTCAAAGTTAGTATGCAAACGTTTTCATGGCTCTTGAAATGAATGTAGCATATTTTTTTCCAAAGTAACTGTACTCATATCTAAGGTACATTTCTTTTTAATTTCAAATCATTTAGGCACACAATACAGTAGATTTCATGTGATGACATCTCTTTAAATGTTATTTTCTTTTTTTCTCAAAAATAGCAAAGCCATCCCAAAAATTCAAATGACAAACACCGTAGCAAAAAGTGCAAAGATCCCAAACCACGGGTAAAGAAGTTAAAGTACCACCAATACATTCCACCAGATCAGAAGGGTGAGAAGAATGAGCCGCAGATGGACTCCAACTACGCCCGCCTGCTCCAGCAGCAGCAGCTCTTCCTACAGCTGCAGATCCTCAGTCAGCAGAAGCAGCACTACAACTACCAGACCATCCTGCCTGCACCATTCAAGTACGGCGGGGCCCATGCTATCCTCATAACGCGGGGTGTTCTGTGTTTTTTTATGAGGAACTATATGTTACCAAAAGTCAAATATTGTCATTTATTTGTGCTTGGTGGTTATTTTCTTTTTTATCAGAGCTTATCATACAGTGTCTGAAGTCCACATGCTGAGAATGGCCAGTATTCCAGTCCAGTTTGTGTCCTCCAAAATAGGTTCTGAACTTTTATAAGTTAGAAATGCCTTTTCACAATTATTCATCCAGATTTGCTTATTATTACAACACAAAAGCAGTACTAGATGCTCTGAGAAAAGCATAATAAGTGCAAGACCTGGCATAAACAGCTAAAAGAAGAGAAAGATGGGCATGAAAGCTCGAATGGGCAAGGAAAGACTGGTGGAAAAGGCAGGATCTTTGTATGTGGAAGGCTCTAGAAGGGCCTTTCCAGGCACAGGGGAATGCTGTGAGTACTAGTACGGAGGAAGGAGTAGAGTAAGCAGCACCTCTTCATTGGAAGGTGAGAAAAGTTGCCTAAACAAAGAATCCGGTTAATTTTTAAGAAAAAAGTAGAAGACAGAATCAAGTAGAGCCCATGTCTAAGGGGACTTGAAGCTGGGCAGAAAAGACCTTACTTGACACAGCAGACAACGGAGTGCTTCAGAGTGGGCTGCTGATGCAGTGAGGCTGAAATGCAAGAAAGAGCAGCTGGACATTGGTATTGAAGGGGCATCTGTAGGCAGTGAAGAGCTCTGACAGCAGACTGAGTGTTTCAGAAGACAGTGAAAGGCCTTGGTGACCAGCAGCTGCATAAAAGGAAAGTGTTTTCAAAGTTTGAGCCCAACTTTGAGGGACAGAAGGGAGTGAATTCTGACAATTTCTGAGACTGAATTTGCAGCAAGACATTAATGGTTAATTTTAATTATGTAATAAAGAAAATTTCTGGATATACATTCCCAATTTTTCTGGGAAACAGATAAAAATGCAAAGATCTTTTCTTCATTTTACTTTTCAGAAGAAAGTAATATTTGCATTCGACTCTAGAAAAACATGAGGAAAAATTATCTGTGATTAAGTCACTCAACTTACAATCACATGATCTATAGAAACTTCTATTTTCTACATGTAGCCTAAGCATTCCCTCATAGGTAGCCCCACTTTTTTTCCCTCTTAAGAGTCAAATATCTTAAGATTAAACCTATTAGTAATTCAGACCTGATTGTGAAGTGCTTTATTCTGAAACATCAGAGCATGGAGATGAAGAGAGAAAACTTCGTATCCAGTTATTAAGAGCAAGCAGGCCTGAGTGAGCTATTGATATTGGAAGGGAATCAGGTGAGGGCCAAAGAGAATTGGAAAAGAATCAAAGACAAGCTACTGTTACTTTACACCTTTGTCCAGGCCCTAGGGAGGCCTCCTCCACTGCCATCCTCCTTTGGCATTGGGCATCAATAATAATAATGGTAATGATGGCTTGTGGTTGGTTACTCACCATTTACAATGCATTGTGCTTAAAACTGTGCATCATCCCGATCCTCTCTGCAAGTCTAGGAGGAATTGCTGTTATTGACAACATTCCCAGATGAGGATGCTGTTAAGGTGAAAATCCCAAAGGATTTTTTTGATATCTTTGAAAAAGTCTTTTCTTTAATGAAAGAATTTGGCTGTGTGACTGCCTTTGTAGATGGGAAGAATCCATCAGAGGTGTGAGCCTACTGAACTCTTCCTAGTTCTTTGTCTTTCCATTAAGGCTTCAGTTCCCCTCTCCTACTCAGACATTCAAAACCTCTAAAATAAGCAAGCTCACCCAAGAACGGTATCATACAAAAAGACCCAAGATACTAGGAGGAGAAAGAACACTTATTTTTGTGTATTACTTCACCCCAAAAAGAATGTAAGTCCTGTTCAATTTCCAGATCCTAAAAATGGATATCGTGCTTTCTAAAGCACTGTTTATGCTTATCAAAATTCCGTTGCAAGAAACTGAACATGGAAGTCCAACAGTGCCCACAAGGGTGGCATTTTACCTGAATCATGTAGCCCTTTGCCACTACAAAGGAGCAAGCACCCAAAGGGACTGGGCTTTAGTCAAACCCAGTTTGTCCGCACAGTGGGAGGTCACTGGAGGTACTAGAAGGCCACTGCATCCCTCAACTCAGGAATCTCATCTGCACAGCGATCACATTCGTCAGCAACTCCCTTCCCCCTCCCCCCTCCCCCCCCCCATCTATTGCTTTGGGAGAAAAATAGATTAGCATGTTTATATTGTAAAGATTGAGTTAAGGCCGGGTGCAGTGGCTCATGCCTGTAATCCCAGCACTTTGGGAGGCCCAGGCAGCTGGATTGCCTGAGGTCAGGAAGTTGAGACCAATCTGGCCAACATAGTGAAACCCAATCTCTACTAAAAATATAAAAAAATTGGCCAGACGTGGTTATGTGTGCCTGTAGCCCAAGCTACTTGGGAGGCTGAGGCAGGGGAATTGCCTGAACCAGGGAGGTAGAGGTTGCAGTGAGTCGAAATCACGCCACTGCACTCCATCCTGGGCGATAGAGCAAGACTCCATCTAAAAAAAAAGGGTTGAGTCAAATACTAATCTGTACCAAATTCTATATGTACCAAATTCCCTATATAGAATAATTACATTCATTTTCAAGGGGATAATACCACTCACAAAGAAGCAAAAGGTGGCTCTGCAGGGAGACTACTCTTATGTGATAAAGCACAGACTTAACGCACAGCCCTTAAACATTTGCAGTATGTCTGTGGTACTGAAACTTCATGGGGAGAGAGATTTGGAGAAGAATGTTTAAAAGGCTCCTTAAGGGGACAATAATGAGTGAAAATAAGGATGAGAAACATTGATTTAAAAAAAATGCTCTCATAACTCAGATTTTAAAGTTGAATTTTTTGAAAAGAGAATAATGATGCATAAAATATTTGTCATTTCATCCATTGTCAAGAAACTTCATCCCAAAGATTTCAGGTATTTAATTTCAACAAAATTCAGGCAGGTTTTACTAGACCCCAAAATGAATGCCAAGAGTTAGCTATTGACAAAGGCCAGCATTGGCTTTGACCACAGGCTTCCCAAAACTCCTCAGAGAAAGCTCACCCAACTATGACCATCACCCCGTAGGAACTGTCATCTCAAATCCCTGTTTCAGAGTGTGAAATTCCGAGTCTCTGGGCTTCAGCATCATGGCCTTGCATGATAGTAAAGTCTGAAGCTGTAATGGAATCAGCTGTAGGTGTCAACCATCCAGAAATGGAACACCACTGTTACCAGGAGTATCACAGTTGGAAGATGTTAGGTAGGGATCTGGTTTTGATACTGAAAGAGTTGAGGGAAATTAGTACAAAGCACCTAACTGTAGTAGAATTTGACAAGTGATACACCAACTTCTTTTAAATAAACTTTTAAAATTGAACTATAACTTTCATACAAAAAAGTCCATAAATTATAAGTGAAAACTTGTGAAAATACACTCCTGCATCCAATACCCAAACCAAGAACATTATCAGTACCCCAAAAGCCCCCTTTGTGTCCCTTTTCCGTGATGATCCTGACTTCTATCCCCAGAGATTAGTTTTGCCTGTTTTTGAACTTTATATACATGCAATCTTACAGTACACCTAGGTGCATCTTTATTGGTGCTGATGGTTCATTTTTTTAGTTTAGTATTTCATGGCTGACTACATCATAATGTAGCCATCCAGCTTACTCTTGATCCATAGTTGGGTTGCTTCCAGTTGGGGTTATTATGAATAACACCATAGTAAATATCCTAGTCTGTGTCTTTTGGTATACATACTTATGTCTTTCTGTTAGATGTCTATCTAGGAATGGAATTGCGGGATCATAGAATAGGCAGATGTTTTCCTTTAGTACTATGAAAGAAGTTTCCCTTTAGTAGTTTTCCACAGTGGTTGCACCAATTCACACCTCTGCCAGCAGGGTGTGATTCTTCTGGTTGTCCCAGGTACTTGGTATCATCAGTCTTACTCATTATAGCAATTCCATTAAAAATGCAAGGCTGTTCTGTTGTGATTTGCATTTTCCTCACACCTAGTGAGGTTGAACCATTGTTCCCATATTTATTCACCATTGGGATATGCTTTCTTGTGCTACGTCTATTAGATTTTTCCCCCACATTTCCACTGGGTTTTCTGTCTCTTTCTTACTGATTTGAAAGACCTCTTTATATACTCTAGATATGAGGTCTTTGTCAGAAATATGTATTACAGATCTGTGGTCCTGCACTGTGGCTTGACTTTTCACTGTTACCTAGTGCTTTTTAAGTCCTGTTTAATAAATCTTTGTGTACCCAAAGGCCATGAAGATACTATCCGCAATGTTTTTCTGAAAGCTTTTTTTTCATAATTCACATGTAGATTTTGGAATGAGGTGAGGTGAGGCCAGTCAAGAGCCCTGTTTTTTCCCTTGTGAATTTCCAATGCAGCATGGTGCCATCCAAAGTCCCGCCCTCTATCCACTGCATCACAGTGTCCTCTTTTTGGTAACTCCAGGGTCTAGGTATGCAGAAAGCCATTTCTGGATTTGCTGGGATCTCTCATTTGCCTGTTGTTCTGTGCCTGTATCAGCAAGACACCACGTTAATTACATGTTGATGTCTGGTCATGAGACTCTTCCAACTTTGCTTTTCTTCAAGAATTCATGGCCATTCTTGGTCCTTTGCATTTTCATATGAAGCATAGGCTCACCTTGTAAATTTCCACCACACTAGCAAACAAAACCTGCAGGTATTTCGTTGCAATCTAATATAATTTGCATCTTTACATTATTGAGCCTTTCAATCTATGATTGTGGTATTTTTCTCTTCATAAGTTAGTCTAACTGTTGATAGAAGCAATGTCAAATCTAGAAATTATTATAAACTCTAATTTTCTTTTTCTTTTGAAGGCCACTCAATGACAAAAATAATAACAGTGGGAATTCAGCTTTGAACAATACCACACCTAACATACCAAGACAGAATACAGCTGCTCCTGTGAGAAAGCCAGGACCTCTGCCTTCTAGCCTGGATGACTTAAAGGTGACAATTCCAACTAGAGCTATTTAACCCATAAGTACCACAAACATGTAAATGATTTGCCATATTTGTCTAGCAGACATTAAGTGGTTTTCAGTAGACATTCAACTTTACCAGCAATACGATAATCTTTATAAAGCTACTTCCTTTTTACTTCCACTAATAACAACTGTCACTTACTGAGCGTGTGTCTTGTGCAGGTACCTACCAGTTCTGCTGGATTTCAGAGGCTGTGATTTTTTTCTTCCCTGCTCAATGCCAAGTTTGGGAGAAGTAGGAAAATTTAACAGTTAAAAATATGAGCTCTAGGGCCAGCCTTTTTAGGTTTCTGTCACAGCTAAGCCTTCCGTTATCTGTGGTAACTTGAGTGCTTCAACCTCTCTCTTCCTTTGCCTCCCTATCTGTAAAAATGGGAAGAATAATGATACAGACATCTCATGGGGTCGTGTGAAAATGAGTGCAAAAAGTAGAGCACTTCCAACAGTGTCTTGCTCACGACAACTACTCAGTAAATACAGCTTTGTCATCATCATTCCTGGTAGTATTTCTCCGCTTTGACATAGAAGAGGAATTACCCTCTAAAAACCCCTACCTTCTGCCAGGCACAGCGGCTTATGCCTGTAATTCCAGCACTTTGGGAGGCCAAGGTGGGTGGATCACCTGAAGTCGGGAGTCCGACACCAGCCAGACCAACATGGTGAAACCCCATGTCTACTGAAAATATAAAATTAGCCAGACATGGTAGCGCATGCATGTAATCCTAGCTACTTGGGAGGCTGAGGCAGGAGAATCTCTTGAACCTGGGAGGTGGA
>NW_016107437.1:5101858-5112363 GCF_001604975.1 Cebus imitator
TCACAACAAGAATCCTATTTTCCTGTATTCTGGAGAATCTGTCTTAAAAAAAAAAAAAAAAGAAAAAAACAGTTCCACTTTCAGGTGTGCAGTAACACGGAGTTTTCTGATAGACATAGGCACCTTTTCCATCACAAAAGTGGACTGTAGATTTGCCAGAAAGCTCTAATACCAAGAGATCTGCTGTGTTTGTACCTCCAGGTATCAGAACTGAAGACAGAACTGAAGTTAAGGGGTCTGCCAGTGTCGGGCACCAAACCAGACCTCATTGAGCGCCTGAAACCCTACCAGGAAGTGAACAGCAGCGGCCTTGCTGCTGGGGGCATCGTGGCAGTGTCGTCGTCAGCCATCGTCACCAGTAACCCAGAAGTCACTGTGGCCTTGCCTGTTACAACACTACATAACACTGTGACTAGCTCAGTCTCCACTCTCAAGGTGGAATTGCCATCTACCGGAACCAGCAACACAGCCCGTGTGGACAATGTTCATTCCCCTCTGCCCATTTCACCATCTCCCTCCGAACAGTCCAGTCTCAGTACCGATGACACAAACATGGCAGACACTTTCACCGAGATTATGACCATGATGTCTCCTTCACAGTTCTTGTGTTCATCTCCTTTGAGAATGACAAATAATGAAGACAGTCTGAGTCCCACCAGCAGCACTCTGTCGAATCTGGAACTGGATGCAGCCGAGAAGGATCGCAAGCTTCAGGAGAAAGAAAAGCAAATCGAAGAGCTGAAGAGGAAACTGGAACAAGAGCAGAAGCTGGTGGAAGTGCTGAAAATGCAACTTGAGGTTGAAAAACGAGGGCAGCAGCAGCGGCCCCTGGAACCCCAGCCCAGTGCCCCAGGTCATTCTGTCAACAAGTCAGATCAGAAACACAGCAGCCTTGGCTCCTCCATCAAAGATGAGGCCTCACTCCCTGACTGCTCCAGCTCCAGGCAGCCCATCCCAGTAGCCAGCCACTCTGTAGGCCAGCCCGCCTCGACAGGTGGCCAGACCCTTGTTGCCAGAAAGGCTGTGGTTATCAAGCAGGAGGTCCCTGTGGCCCAGGCAGAGCAGCAGAGTGTCGTCTCGCAGTTTTATGTGAGTTCCCAGGGACAGCCACCGCCTGCCGTTGTTGCTCAGCCCCAGGCTTTACTGACCACGCAGACTGCTCAGCTGCTGCTCCCAGTGTCCATCCAGGGTTCAAGTGTCACCTCAGTGCAACTCCCTGTAGGCAGCCTCAAACTCCAGGTGTGAAGTGTGTCTTCTAACTACTTTGCCTCACAGCATGCATGGAATGCAAACCCTGCTAAGAAGGGAACCATACCTGAGCTCTTTCATAAATGCATCCAGAGCAGACCTCAGTTAGAGAAAACGTGTGCATGTGTGAGAGGGCTATTCAAAAATCTGAATATCTAGCACTGTTTTTATATAGTAAAAACACACACAGGGTGTTTTTCTAGTTCTGTTACCTTTAATGAACACAGTATCATCCATGCAGACATTTTTTACATGCCAGTGATGTGATCATTGTGATCACAGTCTCTGCTGCTTAGCACTCTTTCTGTGCAAGGCACGGCATTAAGTACTTTAAATGGCCAGCTTCACTTAATCCTCCCTTCTCCTAGAAGATCTAAATGATACCATCCATCTCTGGATGAGGACACTGAGTTCCCCAAGAATGGAAGTGGCATTTAAACCCAGGTGTTCTGCCTGCAGAGCCTTTACTCTTATGCCCATTCTTATATTCTGCATCCTATACTTAGTTCTGAAAAGCCACTGCTAACATGAAGAAGCCTAAACTAAGGAAAACGTGGCCACAAATTTAAGAGTGAGGGTGTTATTGAAAGAGATGAGAAAACACTAATGAGCATGAAATTCCCTTTTGTGCCTACATATGTATTTACCTGAGCTATGCATATGTCATGCAGTTTTGTTAAGTTTTAACCAAGCATGCATTACGAATGAGCAAGAAACCATTTGGACCGCTGCTCCTCAACCTTGACACCCAAATACCTGAAACAGTAGAGAGGAATCATCTTGTACCCCTATGGTTAGGAGGCAGGGCCGGCAGGGCTCGCAGACACTTTGGCATGTACAAAAAATCTAATTCCTCTGTTTAATCTTCAGGGTATCTGTTAAAGTCTATTTAAATCCTTAAAACAAATGTTTCAGTCCAAATCTTCCATTGCTTTTGTAGAAACAAAAACTATTATTCTTGGGTCTGAGGGTACCTGGCCTGTTGCTGGCTCTCCTTTGGGAGCGCACATGGAGCTTACAAGAAGGAAATGGGACAGTTAGGTCTCACAAGTTTCCTTGTTACTATTAAAGTCTTAACAGTACCTGAGCTATTATGCGTAGAACTGCCCTAGGTTCTTATTTCCATTTCCACTTTCTCAAAATTTACAAATGGAAATCTTAGCTACTTAGGAATAATAAGAGCATTCGGTGACTGCGCTGGTGTTACCCTCTATGGTTTAGAATCATCAAGATTCAGATTCCTGTGCAGATGAAGTGTGTATCTGTAAACTTGGTCTTATTTTATTTACGTACAATTCCCAAGTGACCAGTGGTTCTACATCTGAATTATGATTTCTAACTTTGATTCTGACAATTAAATTGATGTTTTTCTTCAATTCACCTCCTAGACTTCACCACAAGCCGGAATGCAGACTCAGCCTCCGATAGCAACTGCTGCACAAATATCAACTGCTGCCTTGGCCCCAGGCTTAGCCCCAACTGTACCTCAGACACAAGACACGTTCCCACAGCATGTGCTCAGTCAGCCTCAACAAGTCAGAAAGGTTCGTAAATGCCACTGAGCAATAAACTGTCACTGATTTTTACCATCCTCCGATCATCCATTCAACAAGCATCTTGGTAGAAGCTTTGGGAAGCTCTTGTTCGTTCTGCTCTGTGATCCATCTCCCATAGAATAAGCTTTATGTGGATGCCATTTGGCTGCATTTTCTAGTTATTTGGAATGGAGAAACAACTTTTCGTTACTAAAGATAGTTCACCTTCATAGTTAACCCCTTTAACAACGGAAAGTTTCAGAAGTGTTTATCTTCATTCCTCATGTATTAAATGTACTTAATTTTAAAATAATTTTTTTTAATTAAACATATTATAGAAAGCAATATATGTTGTTCCCTTGGAAAAGGTATTTCAAGATGAAAAATATGCTTCTAAAACTTTTATGCTGAGTAAGATCTTGAAATATATTTTTAAGAGTGTGCCCAGAAGGTCTTATCAGTCCCAGTTCACCGTTGCCTAGGTATTTGGCCTACATGCAAAATTCACTTACCCTGAGAGTCAATTACCTCATCTTTAAAATGAAGTTGGTGGCCTAGGATTCAGTGTTCTCTATACAAATTCCTACCAAAAAAAACTCTCCCACATTCCCCATTAGCCAGTAGGTGGAGCTATGTGCACATCTCCTTGTCAGAAAAATCTTAGGCCTCAAAAACAGGTCTTATCTTTTAAACCTTTAAAATTATTAATCCCAGAGTTTTACTCTTCAACACAAAAGAACACAGACAATTAGTTGTACCTGTGATCTGCCTCAGGATAGTGTGAACTGTCTGGGTTAAACCAGCTTTAGGGACAGACAACAGCAGTCACATGTAACACGTGTACCGCTTGAGATTCCCCTTTGTGCAAGGAATCATGGTTGTATGTTACTACTGAGTTTGGGGAAAGCTGAAAATACCATTTTAGTATAATTAAAAGCTTAGTATATGTTCAAATGTTAAGACGATTGGAAGGAAAGGGAAAAATGGTATGTAGAAAGATAAATTAGGGCTTTTTTGCTTTTTTTTTTTTTTTTTTTTTTTCAAAATACTAGAATTAGGAATCATAACTTCTAGTGTAAAGGAATTTTTTTTTAACCAAATTTAAGGAAATTTTATTTTTTCAAATAGCAGTGTATGTACAGAACTCATCACCATGGAGGTTGTACTCTTTGAAGAATATACATAGAGACATTCTGGCTTATGAAATAGGTTTTTCAGAATATTAGTAGTACAGAACATGTTAAATATTTTTATGAGCGAACCGAGTTCTGTGAAGTAGTAAGTTTCAGCAATACAGACGTATGTTTATAAAAGACCCTAAAACGTGTAGCTCTTGATGGAGGTGCTAAACAAAACATTTTAGAGTTCCACAGCAAGAAGTTCTCACCTTTGCCTGTTGGAACAGAAAACAGCCTCTCAGAAGGGGGCCAGTTTTAAATTGGGCCTTGCTTGTATTTGAATAAATTTTCAAGAAACTGGAAAATTGAATGTGACCACAGCATAGTTGAGGTTTTTAGGTAGGATGGAAAAGGGGCCAGGTAGTAAGAAACTTACATGCCAGCGAAAGATGAGGGTTCTACCCAAATCAGGAGAGTCAGTGAGTATGGTAGGGGCTGTGCCTTGAGAGCACCTTACACCAGTGGGTGGGTAGGTAGGGGGCCTGCGCCACAGGGCTGCTGCAGAATCCTTGTGATAAATAGTCAGGGCCAGGCTCAGGACAGCAGAGAGCAGAGGCATATTCAAGAAGCATTGCTGAGATGTGTGCACACTGAGAGAGAAAGCAGAATTGACCGATAGTCCCATTTACCTAAGTTTTAAAAAAAAAAAAAAAAGAACTTTTTTTTTTTCCTTTAGAAGCTGAGAAGCAGGAGGTAATGCTGTTGGAGAAAAATCCATTTGGAATATTTTAAATTTCAGGTATCTAGGACGATGATGTAAGTGGCTTTAATGCCTGGGAGCAAGGTTGGAAGCAGAGCAGTGGCTCAGGATTACAGGCTTAATCATGGCCATTCAAGCCTTGAGAGTAGATGAGATCACTTTAGAGAGGAATAGAAGAAACTCAGCTATCATTTAAGAGGAGAATTGTAAAGAGCAAACACTATTTTTCCACAAAGCTCTGTCTGCACCACTATCAAAGGCAAGTTACTGCGTAAAAGGACCACTTATGCTCGACTACGGGGTAAGCAGACCCTGGTCTGTAGGCCAAATACAACCCACCACCTGTTTGTGTGGGTCAAGTTTTATTGGCACACAGCCACACCCATTTATGTGTACTGTCTGTGGCTGCTTTCAGGTCGTCATGGCAGAGCCAAGTGGTAACAACAGAGCCCAGGTAGCCCACAAATCGTAAACTATACTTAGTGGCCCTTTACAGAAGTTTGCTCACCTCTGCTGTAAAACATGGTTTTCTTTACTTCATTAGGAAAAGCCAAAGAACAAATTAATGGAGAAATATTTATCTATTACAGGTTTTCACAAACTCATCATCAAATACAGTTCTTCCATATCAGAAACATCCTGCTTCAGCAGTCCAGCAGCCCTTTATTAATAAAGCCTCCAACAGCATTCTTCAATCCAGAAATGCTCCGCTTCCATCTCTGCAAAATGGACCTAACACACCCAGCAAGGTAACCCTGTGAGGCATGTGCATCAATGACGGTGCTACAGGAACATAAAATCATTCCAAACCCTAGTGCTTTGGGCTTCGAGTGACTATCAGTATTAATGGGATAACATTGTTGAAAATACAGTGATGGTAACTTGTGAAGGAGGAGCTCAGCTCTTATTACAGTGAAGATGATCCTTCCCACATGAGGTGGCCACCAATGCTGTCAGCCTCACAGGTGCTTAAAAGAACCTGCGAATTTGGCCACTACACAGTGAACAGCAGAGCCAAGTCTAGCCAGGGAAAGAGGGTTTGTTGCCAAGAGGTAATATGTGCTCCTCCTTTATTTGACACAGCCTAGTTCACCCCCGCCACCCCAGCAATTTGTTGTCCAGCACTCTCTATTTGGGAGCCCAGTGGCCAAGACGAAAGATCCCCCCCGCTATGAGGAGGCCATCAAGCAGACACGCAGCACACAGGTCCCCCTGCCAGAGGTAAGTGAGGGCAGGGTCACCGTGCCTAAGGCTACAGTGGATGTGCTCACCGTCAATCTCAAGCAGACCTATACAGAATCCCTTGTCTGAAACTGACTTGCCTCAATAGAAATACAAAAATAATGGCCTGGAGCCTTGTATTTTACATGGTTATTTAAAATCAAAATGTCATTTATCATGAAGACCCTAAACATTTGCTTTCAGCAGCAGTATAACTGCATTTACTATTTATTCAGCAATTTACTGTTTGTACCCTCAAAACTTTTTTTTTTTTTTTTTTTGAGACTGAGTCTCACTCTGTCACCCAGGCTGGAGTGCAATGGCACCATCTTGGCTTACTGCCACCTCCGCCTCCCAGTTTCAAGTGATTCTCCTGTCTCAGCCTCTCAAGTGGGTGGGATTACATGCACCCACCACTGCACCCAGCTAATTTTTTGTATTTTTAGTAGAGACAAGATTTCATCTTATTGGCCAGGCTGGTCTCAAACTCCTGACCTCATGATCCACCAGCCTCAGCCTCCCAAAGTGCTGGGATTACAGGCGTGAGCCACCGTCCCCATCAGGGTTTGCCTCTTAACTTTTCCTTTGGGGTAAGGACATCAGTCATGTTAGGGA
Source organism: Cebus imitator (assembly GCF_001604975.1). NCBI lineage: Eukaryota > Metazoa > Chordata > Mammalia > Primates > Cebidae > Cebus > Cebus imitator. The sequence continues at coordinate 5,108,356 of NW_016107437.1, forward strand.
TAGATGTGATTATGACCAAAACACATATTTTGTACAGGTCCCTTCTTTTCTAAAGCCACCATGTGTCACGCCAGCATCAAAGTGACACATGGTATCACTCTTCCACCTGGCTGACATTCAAAGCCACTAGCACCTAAATTGACTTGGTCCTGCTTCATCTCTCTCTGGTCTCTAGCAATCTCTGCTCCCAGCAGGCCAGCCCATCCAAACGACTGTGCTCATACACTGAGCGAATGCACTGGAGGGGAACAGAGCTGAGGTTCTCCTGGTTTCACCACACATAATACCCACATGGTGACCATGTAGCCTCTGAGCCTTCCTCATTTCACTGATAAAACAGGAATAGCCCCAACTAGACCAAGCAATGGAAGAAGTTAGGGTTCCTATTTGTAAAAGCATATGGCCCATGATAGGTACCTAGTCACAACCGTACTTGTCATACATTACCCTAAATACTCCTCTAATCTCCCTGCCTCTCTAAAGCTTTCTGTCAAAGCTTAAAACTAACCTTACATTCACAGGAGAACCCCAGCCTCATAGAGGGTACAAGGAGTGGCCCTGATGCCACTCCAGGGGTGCTAAAGGTGGACACCAAGAGATAGTATCTGAGCGGAACTGTTTATTACCCACAGCAAACAACAGGATCATCAGCGCAGTTGTGCCAGTTCCCCCGCTCCTATGTTGCGGGGGGTAATTTGTTGGGGCCACATAGTGGCTGTGCATGCAGTGGGTCAAGCTGCATCTAAGGAACGTGGCCAAGGGCTGGGTGCTTTTTTCTAGCAAGCAGCAAACAAGCCAGTCCCTCACCCAGGGATTATCAGTCATGCCTATGCTGCCTTGACCCCCTTGGTTGCTTGAGTGACCATCTGCCGAAGCTGCTCAGTCCAGGGGACAGTGTCCAGTGTCAGTTTGCCCCCCCCCCCACTCCCCACCAAGGACATGCAGGGATATTAAGGGCCCATGGAGGACTCCCTCTTGGAGGACGTGGAAACTACCACATGCTTCTTTGTATTCACGAGTACTGAGGGAACTAACTTAGAGTTGTAAGAAGTCCCTTTAGTTACAGACTCAGCAAAGGCCCTTGTGTATGAGGGAAAAGTCCGATTTCAAAGATAGGTTCAAACGTTTGCTATAATAAGTAAAATAGGCAGTGCTGGACTACACTGTGCTCCCTCATGGTCCATTCCGAAATGACATGTATTTTCTTCACAGGGCAGCAGAGATGAAGGGAATTCCCAAGAGCTTAAATGCAGTTTTTAAGAAAAAAGAAGAGATAGCACCCATCCTTCATAAGTCCTGCTTACTTAATGAACCTTCCCCTGTAACCTAAGACAGCTGACTGGAATACCTGGTATTTACATGTCTCTGGGTTCCTGTTCATACACTGAAGGAGACAGGTTCTACATACTGGTTTTTGATTATTCAAAGGAGCAGCCACCTGGAGGACCTCCTTATATGCCATTTAGCACTAAACTTCCTTTAAGTATGTTTACTCAGACTCCCAATTCCACTACTGGGTAAGTAAGGCCCTACCAGTTCAGTCTTCCCACAGATAATCGCTATTTATCTTGATCATGACACAAAAAGCAACTAACTACCTGAAGGCATTGAACAGTAAATAGCAGCAGTCAGTATCTGGTGGGGAATCCACACTCAAGAGAGTGATGTGGCCTGAGGTCCCTCTCTTTGCCGCTTTTACTCTGGGATCAAGCTAAGTGGTAGGGTTACTGGTGGAAAAGCCTTGGTCTTTACAGTCTGGGAATCCAGAGAACTGAATTGAGAGCAACCAGAGGGAAAAAGCTAGAGAGAAGATCCCCAAATTCTGTGTGCCCACATCTCTGGCTGACTCCTAAGCCATACAGGCATGGAATAGACACACAGCAGCTCAGCTGAAGACAAAAGATCTAAAGTGAGATTGGAACATCTACCCAAGAAAGATTTTGAAGTTTCCGTCTAACCAAGTTAATAGCTTGCTAAAACAATAGAAACCATTCATCTGAGAATAACAGCAGAATTCACAGTTGTCACAATTTAACATCCATAACATTTATCCATTACATGCATCATACAAAAAAATCAGGAAAATGTAAACTATTCTCAAAGGAAAAAGGCTGAGACCAATCCTAAGCTCATCTAGATGTTAGAATTTGCAGGCAAGGATTTCAAAGCAACTACTGTTACAACCATCCTCAATGATGTAAAAGGAAGTATGTTTGTAATAAATGAAAAGGGATCCATACAGATATAGAAATGGTTTTTAGGAGAACTAAATGGAAATTCAAGACCTAAAAAAAGTACAATATCTGAAATGAAAAAATAATATAAATAAGTTTAGCAGAATGGAGATGGCAGAGGAAAAAATGTCATGAACCTGAAGATAGATCATAACTTACCTAATCTGAGTAACAGAGTGGGGAAAAGTCTTTGTTTTTTGGGTTTTTTTTGTTTTTGTTTTTGTTTTTGTTTTGAGACAAAGTCTTACTCTCATCCAGGCTGGAGTGCAGTGGTGCAATCTCGGCTTAATGCAGTCTCCACATCTGGGATTCAAGCGATTCTCCTGCTTCAGCTTCCCGGGTAGCTGGGATGACAGGTGCCCACCACTACACCCAGCTGACTTTTTGTATTTTTAGTAGAGATGGGGTTTCACCATGTTGGCCTGTCAGGTCTCGAACTCCTGACCTCGTGATTCACCCACCTCGGCCTCCCAAAGCCTAAGAACCCTGTTATGTAATTCAAACAAACAGTCTAGCCTAGGTAGAAAACAAGTCCCAGAAGGAGAAAAAAGTACTGGAGAAGCAAGTATTTGAAGAAACAATGGCTGTAATTTTCACAAATATGATGAAAGACAAATGTATAGCTTTGAGATGCCTGATAAGTTGGATATATCAGATCAAATTGTTGAACAAACAGAAAATCTTAAATGCATCAAGAAAAAAAACACATTACACACAGAGCAAACAACTATTTGATTAATCCCAACCTTTCATCAAAAGGTATGGAAACTGGTAAAGAGTCCAACAGCATGTTTAAAAGTTTTTAGGGGGGAGGAAGTGGAAGCGATTGTCAACCCAGAATTCTGTATCAAGTTAAACTATATCCACTATCCTCAGTGATGTAAAAGGAAACCTTAAGAATGAAAGTGAAATAAAGATGCTTTCAGATAAAGAAAAATTGAGTTAATTCATCACCAAAGATAACATTGTCTTGAGGAGCTTATAGCATGTGTGGACAATACTTAGAATAATTAATAAACGGTGGGGGAGCGAATAAGTGGATCTGTATGGTTGCAGGAGCTGTATTTTATTCAACGTACAACATTAAGTAGCCTATGAGAAGTTAAGGATATGTATTACATATCTTTGGTAACAATTTTAAAAATACAGGATAGCTTTAAAAAACAAAAAAATAATGAAAAGATCTAGCATGTTTTCCTCATACCTACAATCTCAATACTTTGGGAGGCCAAAGTGGAAGGATCACATGAACCTAGGAGTTTAAGACCAGCTTGGGCAAAATGATGAAACCCCATCTATACAAAAAAAGACAGATTAGCCAGGTGTGGTTGTGTACACATGTAGTCCAGCTACTTGGGAAGCTGAGGCAGGACTATCACTTGATCCCAGGAAGTTGAGGCTGCAGTGAGCCTAGATTGCGTCACTGCACTCCAGCCTGGGTGACAAAGCAAAACTCTAAAAAAGAAAAGAAAAATTAGAATACAAAAATGTCCAATTTATTTTAAGGACAGGAAAGAAAAACAGGATAACAACAAAACAAAAATAAAGACAGGATGAATAGAAGACAAATACAAAATAGTAAACCTAACCATGTCAATAATTACAACACATAATGCAAAAATTGTCAGAATGGCTAAAAGAAGTCAGACTCAACTATATGCGGTTTTAAGATGTGTCTGCAAATTCTGTCACATTTCTCCCTGGGTTGGATTTAGCAACTCACCTTTTTTTTTTTTTTTTTTAGGTTTTGGGCCCTAACTCACTTTCTAAATTT
>NW_016107437.1:5112552-5129259 GCF_001604975.1 Cebus imitator
AACACATTTCTTTTTAATGCTGCATAGTATTTCATTATAGAGACATAAAACAGTTTGCTTAACCATCCGCTAACTCCTTTTTTTTTTTTTAAGGCAGAGTCTCACTCTGTCATCTAGCCTGGAGTGCAGTGGCACAATCTTGGCTCACTGCAACCTCTGCAACTCCTGCCTCAGCCTCCTAAGTACCTGGGATCACAGGCACCTGCCACCATGCCTGGCTAATTTTTGTGTTTTTAGTACAGACAGGGTTTCACCATCTTGGCCAGGCTGATCTTGATTTTTTGACCTTGTGATCCACCCACCTCAGCCTGCCCAAGTGCTATGATTACCACAGTGCTGTGTCAGCCACCACGCTCAGCCTAGCAACCTACTTCTAACCAACAGAATTGGCAGAGGTGATGGTGTGTGACTCCAGAGACTAGGTCATAAAAGACATGCTCCTTCTGCCTTGCTCTTCCCTGGATTGCTCACTCTGGAAAAGCAAGCTGTCATGCTATGTTGACACATCAGCTGCCATCTGGAGAGGCTCACATCAAGGGGCACTGAGGCCCCCCATCAACTGCCAGCACTAACTTGCCAGTCAAAGACATTCCCCACCCACACCTAGAGTTGACGGTAGCTGCAGTCTCATGAAAGACCCCAAGCCAGAACCACCCATCAGAACCGTTCCCGAGACTCACAAAACTGTGACATAATAATTTTAAGCCACTAAGTTTTGCAATACTTTTTATCAATAGGTAACTAATGCATGTATCTGCAAGAGGCATGCTTTAAATACAAAGACACATTGAAAGTAAATGGTTGGAAAAAGATCTGCCATGCAAACAGCAAGCAGAAATCTGCAGTAGGCATATTTGAACAGACATTTTCCCCAAGAAGATAAATGGATGGCAAATAAGCACTTGAAAAGATGCTCAACATCATTAGTCATTAAGGAATGCAAATTAAAACCCCAGTGCAATACTACTGCACTCCTAATGGAATATCTGAAACTGAAAAGAGTGACTCTACAAAGTATTGGTGAGAATGTAGAACAACTAGAAATCTTATACCATGTACTCTGGGTGGGAATGTAAATAAAAGTCACATTGGAAAACAGTTTGACCATTTTTTAAAAAGTTAAACCTATACCTACACTCATTTCACTCCTAGGTAATTACCCACGAGAAAAGAAAACACACGTCTATACAAGGACCTGTACAGAAATATTCACAGTAACTTTTTGTAAAAGCCAAAAATTGGGAACCCAAATGTCCATCCACAAGTGAATGAATAAACAAACTGCTATATTTCCATACAATGCAATACTACTCAGCAATTAAAAAAAAAGAAAGAACTATTCCTAAGGTACACTCTCCAAGATGGAAAAATCTCAGAATAATTATGTTGAGTCAAAGAATCTAGTCCTCCCCCTACCACCAAAAAAGTACACACAGTATGAATCTGTTCATATAAAATTAATCCATAGTGAAAGCAAGCAGATCTGGGGGTTGCCAAGGGATGAGGGGATGAGAAAACTTTAGGAGCGATGGATATGCTCATTATCTTGATTTTGTTGATGATTTCATGGTATATTTATATGTCAAAACATATCAAATTATATACTTTATGTAAGTGCAGCTTATTGTATGTCAGGTAAATCTCAGTAAGAGCTGAAAAAATATGTATAATGTGATCACCTTTATACAGATTTTTTATCTAAATACAAAAGAATAAAGACACTTGTAAAATAAGGTATTAGAAGGCCTCTCAAGATGCAATTCAATGATAGAAAGGCAAGCATAGAAGTGAGTGGAGCTCGGTACCAACTGGCCCTGTTCTTGCTGTGTCCGCTTACCAGCTGTACATCTTCGGAAATGGCTTCTCAGGTGACCTCAGTGTTTTCAAAATTATCACATGATCAGTTAGAACTAAATTGTCTAGAAAGTCCCTTAGGACTCCTGATTGTATAATGCTTCCAGGTTTATATGAAAGAAACTTACTTTGTACTCTCCTTCATTGTAGATTTCCAACGCACACAGTCAACAGATGGATGACCTCTTTGATATCCTCATTAAGAGTGGAGGTAAGTCAAAAGTCAAATCAGACCCTCACAGGAAGTCATCTCTTAACACAAGTACATCACAGTTTTTCTTAAGCAGTCATAGCTTATCTTTAGATACTGAGAAACATGTTCTTCTAACTGAATGTATTGTTTTAATACCTGTTAAATTTAGGCTATTAAAAGAACTTATGGCCAGGTGCAGTGGCTCAGATCCATAATCCCAGCACTTTAGGAGTCTGAGGCTGGAGGACCACTTCAGCCCAGGAATTCAATACCAGCCTGAGCAGCTTAATGAGACCTCATCTCTACAAAAAACTTAAACAATTAACAGGGCTGGGCCGGGCGCGGTGGCGCAAGCCTGTAATCCCAGCACTTTGGGAGGCCGAGGCGGGTGGATCACGAGGTCAAGAGATCGAGACCATCCTGGTCAACATGGTGAAACCCCATCTCTACTAAAAATACAAAACATTAGCTGGGCATGGTGGCACGTGCCTGTAATCCCAGCTACTCAGGAGGCTGAGGCAGGAGAATTGCCTGAACCCAGGAGGCGGAGGTTGCGGTGAGCCGAGATTGCGCCATTGCACTCCAGCCTGGGTAACAAGAGCGAAACTCCGTCTCAAAAAAAAAAACAATTAACAGGGCATGGTTGCACACCCATGGGGTTTCAGCTACTAGGGAGTCTGATATAGGAAGATTGCTTGAGCCCAGGAGGTCAAGGCTGCAGTGAACTGTGAGAGCTTAAAAGAATAAGACAATGCAAGATTTATCCACGGATAGATGCCTGCTAAAAACAAAGACCAAATAGCAAAGTAGAACCAGATTTAAATTCCATGCTGAAAAACCTCAAAACTTGTTCCATGGATATGTCATTGTAATGGTATTAAAACATTCCAATAAAACATTAATGATGTGACATCGAGCTACCTAGCATGGGCTCCAGTATCTTCATTAAAATTCAAAGTCAATGCCAAAGCATTTTCTACAATGTAACATGAAATCTTAGAGTTATATCATCTTTATTAAAAAGGGACATTAGCCCCCAAAAAAAGCAAGGATTATTGTTGTCTCAGCTTACGTATCTTTAAAAATAAGTATAAAAATCACTATTTAAAAAATATTCCTGAGTAGTATTTGCGTATTTGAGTAGTCTTAAAATTACCCTGATGAAAGGAGTTTTATTTGAATTTTCAAATAGTGATCTAAAGTTCTCCATTTGTAGCAGGTATTATTTGATACTGAAGTTGATGTTGACATAGAGAATTGATATTTGACTACGGATCTTTTTGCTAAGAACTGTATTGGCCTTACAAAAATAATGTAAGCTGGCCAAGCTCAGTGGCTCACGCCTGTAATCCCAGCACTTTGGGAGGCCAAGGCAGTGGATCACTTGAAGTCAGAAGTTCAAGACCAGCCTGGCCAACATGTTGAAACCCCGTCTCTACTAAAATACAAAAATTATCCAGGTGTGGTAGCAGGGACCTTAAACTTGGAAGTTAAAATGTGATACAAACAATTGAGATACTTTCTAAATAGGATGATTTTTCTTATGACAAAGTATCCAGTAAGTATGTTATTACATCTTATTGTCTACTAATACCAGTAATAACGATAACCAAGTTGCATATAGTTAGTTGCAAGACTAGTTACTTAGGGCCAGGCACAGTGTCATGCCTATAATCCCAGCACTTTGGGAGGCCAAGGCAGGCAATCACCTGAGGTCAAGAGTTCAAGACCAGCGTGGCCAACATGGTGAAACTGAAAATTTAAAAATTAGCTGGGCATGTTGGAGGGCACCTGTAATCCAGCTACTCAGGAAGCTGAGAGGCAGGACAATCAGTGAAACCCAGGAGAATCACTAAAACCCAGGAGGTGGCAGCTTCAGTGAGCTTAGATTGTACTATTGCACTCCAGCCAGCCTGGGCAACAGTGCAAGACTCCATCTCAAAAAAAAGAAAAAAGACTACACCTAAAGCTTTCAGAACAATTTTAGAGATGACTACTGATATTAAAAGTAACATAAACCCTTCAAAAACAAATGTAGTACACAGAGTTGACACACACCGGTCACTGAGCTTTTAGAGCTATTGTTAAATTTATTTTTCCTAGTGGATTTGCATATAAATGAAACCAATCATATCCTCATAAAATTTTAGAAGATCCTTTATTCTATTTTTTTTTTTTAATTTGGCTCCCCATCGGGGAAAAAGATCCTTTATTCTAATGTATGTAGTTAACTGAACACCAGTATTTATAGAAGATGGTCCGTTAATTTGGTACTCGATCTGGCAAGGAATAACACATAATTGGTGCTTATGAAGACATTTCCCATAAATTCAGAAAACAAGACCAAAAAGTGAAAGAAATAAGCAAGTGATCTATGTCACATTAAAGAAAAAGGTTTAAGGAATCATGTGTTAGCTTTAATTCAGAAATTCAGATGCCATTGCATCTTTTCAGAACTTTACACAGAACACCCATGGCTAAATTGGGTACCCATTCCAACTGTAATGTTAAAAAAAAAAAAAAAATTACCTCTTTCATAACATTGAGGATATACTTCAGGTCTCTGCACAAACTCAGGATGTACATTTCAACATTTAGAGTATCCTGCTGCTATAGATTCATAGAATGGTCTGAGCTCTGTCTTAAAATTTTAAATGACAAAATAAGAACTCAAAGATAAAATAACATATCTACTGTGATATAAATGCTTTTAATACTTAGTCTTACTGAAAAGAATTTAAAGCATATCAGAATGTAATAAACTGGCCTTGGATGGTCTGCTGACTAAATTTACAATAAAAAAGATTGTAATAAACATGTTTATCTATTTAACAAAAATGATCCATCATCCTAAAGGTTATCAAGGATTGTACCTGACCAATAGCATTCTCTTCCTACCTCTAAGATGGACATGCATAGAAGGAATCACGTAATAGTAAAGTAACTGTCCTAGTTATTAATTTTTAAATAACAGTAAATCTTTAGATACTAATTACTTCAATTATTTTGCACAGAGATCTCCCTCCCCATAAAAGAAGAGCCTTCTCCTATTTCCAAAATGAGACCAGTGACAGCCAGTATCACCACAATGCCAGTGAATACAGTGGTGTCCCGGCCACCACCCCAAGTCCAAATGGCACCACCTATATCTTTAGAACCTATGAGCAGTTTATCTGCCAGCTTAGAGAACCAACTAGAAGCTTTCTTAGATGGAACTTTACCCTCAGCCAATGAAATTGTTCCACTACAAAGCAGCAGTGAAGACAGAGAGCCCTACTCTCTGATCGAGGACCTCCAGAATGATCTGCTCAGTCACTCAGGTGTGCTGGACCATTCACACTCGCCCATGGAGACTTCTGAGACCCAGTTTGCTGCAGGTACTCCCTGTCTGTCTCTTGACCTGTCAGACTCAAACTTGGACAACATGGAGTGGTTGGACATTACCATGCCCAGCTCCTCTTCGGGACTCACTCCTCTCAGCACCGCTGCACCGAGCATGTTCTCTGCCGACTTTCTAGACCCACAGGACCTACCACTACCATGGGACTAACGTCATAGATTTCTTGTCTCAGAGTTGATGAGTTTAAGAACATGAAGAAGATTCTAAAAGGTCAGTTTTTAGAGACAGATCCATAGTTGCATTGTTGCAATTAAAATATGTTGTCACAGAAAGAATAGGTGAAAGGTCATAGCCTGGAACCCAAGTTTGAAAACATTTCATTGTGTTCAGTAGTGAATTTCTACAATTTAACATAGCACAGGGCCTTCTGAAAAACACGCTAGTCAAAGAAGACTCCTCTGTTTCGTCAGACTTCAGTAAAGAATGAAAAGTACCTTTAGATGCAAAGAAAAGTAATGTATGCAGCACAGTGATGTTGTAGGATTCTGGTAATTAACTACATTTAAATCTCTCTGGTCTCTTTAAGACCCTAAATAAAAGGCAGACAGCTCCACTCAAAAAATAAGGCCTATGTGGCGGAGGTGAGAGGTCACTGCACTTGGTACTTCCTAGAGATGGCCAGAGCCAGGCCCGAGACACAGCAGGGGTCAAAGGCAGTGGAGAGCCCTGGCCAGTTCAGTGACAGCTTCCGGCTGAAGACTTTTGGTTCTATTCAGAAACCTATGTTGTTTTTTTGGTGTTGTAGTTTATTTTGCTATTTTTGGAATCTTACTTTGTATTTCCAAATTTAAATTTAAATGGAAGACTTTTCACCATAATCAGAAGATATTACAAAGTACTGTCAGAAGTCCAGGTATACTGATTAACACTGAAAATTATTTAGCAACCCTCTGGGTTGGTTAGATTGACTTCAATGTATATATTACACATTTGTATGTATGCTGACATTGTGATTTGTACAGCCTACATTGGGGTAAGGAAATGGGTATCCAAGGTCCTACTTTTTTGATAGCTCGAATATTTCTAGAGTACTTGAGCCACATGTATTTCTGTTTTTAAAGAATTGCTGACTAACTTGCAGGTAACCAGACCCATCTCAGAGAACCAAGAAAAGGCTTTAGCATGAAATATCTTTCTGAGCTGGTGAGTTAGAAGAATGAAAGGTAAGGGGAAGGTCTGTCATCTACCCAGACATTCCCATGATGAGTATAGGTCAGACTGCCATGAGGTGGGCTTCCAGGTCCCTGCCCTGGCCCTCTTTCTTCTGTCACTAATCCCTGGTTATCATTTTACAGGCTTGTAACTGGATGTTCTACCAGAGCTCTCACTGTATTGTCAAGCCTAAGATTGAAAAACTGGAGGTTTTATTAGTTTTTTTATATATAGAAAAAAAATTATTACATATTTGTTAAGTCATTTCTTAAGAATTTTCTAAAATGCCAACTATGACAGGATTATTTCAAGCTAGTCATTTAGGCATATGACAAAATGTAAATAACTAAACAAAAAAACAAATCTACCGAAAGAGCATGAAGGTTTCTCTTAAATAATCATGTTGTGCTCTCCACCTCACCCTTGCGTAAACCCTTGGGACAGGTTGGTTCCCCTGCGTCACAATATGGCAAATGTTCCATACTGACATGCAAGAGGCAGCGTAGCCCGTTACTTGGAAAGAATTTGTGCATCATTTCTGGTTTTGTGTTTTGCCTAAGAGCTGATCTTATTTCCGATTTGTGTGTGTGTGTGTTTGTGTGTGCGTGGTTTATAAATTTTACTATGTATAACAAGTCTGCTTTTCCAGCGTGAGCACACTAGAGCTCTCTGCTCACTGGCACTTCCTGACTCAAAGGCACTAACAGTGCTCATGTGCCTTCCAAACGGTTCAAGGCAGAGGCCACTGTGTTCAGTGTAGTCTGTGATGAATAGTTTAAGTGTTCAGAAATTGGTAAACCAACACATGGGATAACCAGAACACCATCATTTGACCAAGCCCTACAAGAGTTTACCACACTAGATGTTCTGTGAATCCTCAACTCAGTTCCATTGAGAGGGGCCTGTCTCCAGGGTCAGGCTATTTACTTGGCAAAGTATTTTTCCTACAGTTCTTGGCCACAGGTTTTTTGCTGAGGGTGTCTGGCTGGCTTTATCAGGTCCATACTTAGACTCTGAGCATCTTCTTCATTCAGATTTGAATGGCTTATTAAATGAGCACCAAATATCAGTAGGACTGTAGGAGATAACCGAACACTAGTGCCATTGACTCTCATTGAATAACTTTATATTTCCATAATCCTGAATTGTGTACATAGTTTTCTAGCTCTTGGGTCCCTTTATTGCTTTTTAAAACAGGGTTTGAAACATGCCACAGGAAGGTTGCTCTCCAAAAATACACTGTCCAGTGCACAAAATGCTATCTCAGCCTGCTCTCTTTTGACTATGAATTGCTAAAGTGCCCACTTCACATATGTGTTTAAACATTTACATACCAGTATTCCATTTTTAAGAAGGCAAGGCGTCTCTAGCCATCAGTTCTGCAAGGCATCCCACTTGCTCCATTCTGCTTGGCCCTCCTTTCCTTCCGTGAGTCACCGTCCAGGCACCTGTGACACAAGTGGTGCTCTCCAGGATCTCCACTACATGTTCCAGGTTAGAGTGAGGAGACACTATGTGCTCACACTCACGTGACATGACCAAAGATGATACTGTGTAAACAAGGCCCCTCTGACGTGACTCACTGCACATGACGGTGAATGCAGTGACAAAGAGTCGACGTTAACTAAAGACGGCTGGTTGTTGTTTAAGTTAGTTCACAGCCATTACAGCACAAGTCAAAATTGCCAGTTGAATTTACATTATGCACATGTATAGTTTAGCAGTAGTACTGTTGTGTATCATATTGCAGAGTAACATATTGCCAAGAAAATAACTAACTCCAAAAAACTGATTGTCTCTCATCCCTGGTCTTACTTCCCTACATGTTCTCAAAACACAGTAGTATCAGCCTTACCTTTCTGCTGTATATAGCTATCAGATCCCCCTACTGGGGGCAGGATGAATTTAAAAAGTTATACCAAAACCTCTGTAAAGTCTTTGAAAGTCTAGGGGTACATGGTTATTTTGTACATTTCAGCAAAGTGTCTACTAGGAAACCTCTTAGCACAGTGTTAGTGGTTCACGTTCTAGTGTTTTTCCTGAAATGTGCAATCTACTGTATAGTATTTGCCACATATTTGTACACAGATGTATTCTGAATTTGTGGAATTTCTTGCTTAGATAATGTGTTTGTTTCATATGAATATTTTTGTAATTCTAAAAAGATCTTATTTAAATTTTCTTTTTAAAAGCCACATGGTTCTGTGATCCATGTAACTGACACTTTTTGGCTTTCAGTGCTGTTTAGAAAGAGTGGCAAAGGCAGGGTGGTGGTGCCTGCGAGCCACTGCCTATGGAAGGCAAAGTCATAGTAATGAGATAGCGCCTCTGAACTCTGCAGTCAGCACACACTGAGTGATGGCTCAAGAGCATACTACCTATTTGTCACTAGAGCAGACTCAGGCTTCCTGGACCCCTCAACCCCAGATCATTCCAGGCAGCATTTTTTTCCAGAGTCCTTTCAGAATTCCCAGGCTGAAATCAGCCGTAGCAGTTGACCAAACAGCTGTCCCCACAAGTGACGGGATAGTCCCTTTACTGTCCTCAAATGGACTTGGCCTTAGAGAAGTGGTAAAGCACTTTGGCAGGGTTTAAAATATTTGTGAGAAGCCCACATTGCAGTATACATCCTCATCAGCTTCCGTGTGCCCGCCCGGTGCTAGCCTCAGAGGAGTTCTGGCTGTCACTCGGGTGGGGAGCTCAGGGTGCCACTGGGCACTTTTTAAAGAAATTTAAAGAGAACAGCTATTTACTGTCCACCAGCAGAACAACATGTCAGTTTAACTAAATTCACAAATAACTCTCCATTTTTCACTATCCATTACTATAAACATGAATGTTGAATGCTGACAAGAGGATACCCATACAAATCATCCCACCGCCCTAGAGGCCACAAAAAATTAGCTCAAAATCATCGAAGCACCTTAACTGGAAGGTGAGGTGTTTCAAGGAACATAGCTTACAGGTGCATCAATGTGTATCTGGAGAGCATCCTAACTGCATTTGAACTCATCTTTTAAGTGATTTCAGTCAAAACTGGAAAACAACTAAGATATAGTCTTTTTTTTTTTCCTGGTTCAAACTTTCAATAACTTGCTCATTCAGCAGTCTCTCTGAGCTACCTTTTTATTTGTAAAGTGACTCTGTCTGCATGGCAATAAGCAGGTCCGTGTTTTTTCCGCATTTGCCCTTTCTTGCAGTATCCAAGGAGACACATCATTACAAAGGATTTCTACCTGAAATCTTTCATGGAAGGCCTATAATTCGAAAAGCTGCATATGTTTACAGAAGAGCTCTTATCCGCCATGCAGACACTTTGCTCTGTCATGTCACAGTTTTGTGACAACAAGATGGCAATCTTGGATCTACAAGGTGCTGTTGGGAATCAAATAAAATATGTTATCGGAGATATCATCACATCCATAGTGTTTAACAGAGCTTTATGCCAACTACTAAGACAAAGCTTTAACAAAGTTTATAGAATCACTGAAACTCATAACAATTACCTCTCTATGTGATGCTGTAAAGAATCTTGCTAATTTGGTAGGAAGAGGAAGCATTTAGGAAAGGGTTTAGTATATACCAAAAGTAGTTGACCTCAAGTAACCAATAGTAATACAAACTTGCTTTAAAGGAACCAAAGGCATTGCCAAGTATTTGCCAAAAGGAGGCACTTTCGTTTAAAATTTGAGACTCATGAGATCTCAAAAATCAGTCCCAAAAAGGTATTATCCATTTAAGGTTATAATTTTCACAAAGATGTAGATATTTCTCTATTGTTTTCATGTAAAATAGTATAGAGTTGTTTTGTTGGTTTAAGAATAACATTCAGTAGTAATAAGTTTTTTTTCTATGTAGAAATGAGTTTTCTTCTTTTCTTGCTTGCAATAGAAATGCAATGTGATAGGTGTTTCTCTTCTTATTTTCATTGTCACATTATGTCTTAGCATCTCACTTTATGAAAAAAAGGAGAAAGATACCAATCTACAGAGCCCTGCTTATTGAAGCACTAGTTTAATAAACGAAAAATTATGGCAATCGGGGGTCCATTCATGTATTGCCTTTATGTTGTTTTTTTTAAAAGAAAAACCATGATGCCTTTGTATTTGCTGTTTGCACCCCTGAAATCAATTCCATATGTTTGAATGCCATACATTTTGCACATGTACTGTACATAGGTAATGCATACTGTATTTTTATATGTGTGCACATTTATCATCAGATATTTTGTACATAGTGGCAGTATTGTAGCTGATCGGGAAATGTTTGATATCTCAGCAATTTTGCATTTTTGTGTCTCAAATAAAAAACATTTTGATGTATTATGATTCCTGCTGTGCAGAAGAAAGACAACTCCCTGTGGGTTGGTGGAGCTGTTGTGGAGTGTGGATCGGGAGCGGATTTGCGGGGAGACACTGAACTTTAGCACACAACTCACAAAGGAAAGCCACCAGGCAAAGCCTGTGAACTTATCACCCTCCCCCTGATCCAGGACCACGAGATCCAAAATAGAAACTCACAGGTACGAGCCGAACTTGAACATGTCAAGATTTACACCAAAGTCAGTTTCTTTCTTCCACAATGAAAGTTAGAAATATGTCATTCTCCCCAGAGAGTTGATTTTCACACTCGTGCACAGTGAAAACTCACTCTCTTCAATAGTATAAATGCACCACCATCACAATCCCTGAAGACCCACACAGCCCTTCAATCTACCCAAGTTTCAAAAGCAGCAATCTACATGAGGCATTTTTGTAGACCATATAAAATAAGTCTTTAGAATTCAGTATTCTTTTAGTAAGATGGCATTTAATTTCAACCCAGAAGCCAACGTTTAAAACCATTTTGTTAAAATGTTTTTTTCTCTTTGCATTGAAGAAACAAAATAGTAATGAGTGAACTCTATTAACAAGTATAATTTATATATCAATATTTGATTAAGAAAACGGACATCGAACAACTTGATTAAGAAAATAGCATCAAACACAGAAAGGGCGAAAGTAAAGATATTCATTACCTAAACACACAAAATGTTCATTACACTTAGGGAGCCAGAGTGCAGCCTCAACAGACCAGTGAGATGATGCGCAAAGGGTTAAGCCAATTGTAGAGTATCATATGTTCCAAGCAGAGATCCTGCCCTTGGGGAGAACACAGACCTCCCTGCCGGAGTGAGCTAAAACTGCCAAAGAGAGCACAGCATGTGCCCGGGAGCCCAAAGGAGTGAGCAAGGGATGCCACAGGGAGCTCTGGGGAAGTTGTCATGGGGGACAGCCCCTTAGGCAAGGTCAGAGTTAACTGGAGAAATTTTTTTTTCTTGCAACAGTATTTTTTTTTTTTTTTTTGGGTGGGAGACACAGAGTCTCCCTCGGTCACCCAGGCTGTAGTCTCAGCCCACTGCAACCTCTGCCTCCTGCCTCAGCCTAGCTTCCCGAGTAGCTGGGACTATAGTCACCACCACACCTGGCCAATATTTGTATTTTTTAGTAAATATGGGGTTTCACCCATGTTGGCCAGGTTGGTCTCGAACTCCTGACCTCAGGTGATCCACCTGCCTCAGCCTCTCAAAGTACAGGGATCACAAGTGAGCCACTGTGCCTGGCCGGGTGTTTTAATTCCAGAAAGAAATCTCATCTTGATATCCTGTCTTTTCTGTTAATATGTATGACAAGTTAATTAAATTAAGCCTACATTGTATGAGGAGATGAGAAACAAGGATGCTCCTCAATTTTCTCCCTGCCCCTTTTGTTGGATGCCATTGGGTCACAGATCGTTCCACTGGGAAAACCATGGGTGATGGCCCTATGGGTGTTTACTCTGCAGCATCCTCATGCTTGCCATTGGACATACAGAAGACTTGTCAGAAGCATCCAAACCCAAGTGATTCCAGTGCTAGGACTGTTCAGGACAAAGCTGAAGTTTGATTGGTGGTGAAAAAGGGCTTTTAGTCAGGTTAATTGTTAAGAATTTAAAGTGTTTCCCATCTAAGATTCAAACAAAGGCCTTTGAGGCCGAGCTTGTGTAGTCCCAGGACTTTGGGAGGCTGAAGCTGGTGGATCACCTGAGGTCAGTAGTTAGAGACCAGCCTGACGAACATGGTAAAACCCCATCTCTACTAAATACAAAAATAAATAAGTAAATTAGCCAGGCATGGTGGCACATGCCTGTAATCCCAGCTACTTGGGAGGCTGAGGCAGGAGAATCTCTTGAACCAGGGAGGTGGAGGTTACAGTGAGCCAAGATTGTGCCACTGAACTCCATCCTGGGCAACAAAACAAAACTCCTTCTCAAAATAAAGCCTTTGATGTGTTTTCTCACTCATAGGTAACCCCCTAAGTCACATAAAGCAGAATTTCCAACAAAGCTTCTCTGCACATGACAGTCTTTAGACAAAAACTACAATGGTTCTGATACAATACTCCTGTAAGCAGTAGAAAAGTCTACAAAGCTGTTTAAACAAGTAGCCTATTTTCTTCCCTTAAATTGTCTATTAAGCAACTTGGAAAGTTGACCAAGACATAAATTCACTAGAGATACAGAAACTACAATCAAAGTCTAAAAGAAGATGCCACAACCAAAGACCAAATGCTGCTTCACCCTTTGCCTTGCTCTAGTTGCCCAGTGCCAATCAACAGAAACATGGTAGGAGAGACAGACAATAGTATTAACAACAAACATGTATTAAATGCTGCTGTATGCCAGGGCCTGTGCCATTTTGTATGTATAACTTCATTTAATCATAACCTATAAAGGTAGGAACTCTTATTATCCCCATTTTATAAATAGTGACTAAGAACAGAGGGCAAATAACTTGCCTGAAATCACAAAGGAAACGGAACACAGATTTGAGATCAAGCTTCTGAAATCCCAAAACCCAAACCGTTTGTCTTAGTCTGTTCAGGGAGCTATAACAAAATACCTCAACAGCAGAAAGGTAGTGCTCACAGTTCTAGAGAATGGAAGGTCCAACATTAAGGCTCCAGCAGATTCAGTGTCTGCTGAGGCCCAGATCTCTGCTTGAAAGATGGTGTCTTGCTGCTGCGTCCTCACAGAGAGGAAGGGACAGAAAGGCCAAAAAAAAAAAAAAAAGCACACACACACACACGCGCACACACACACACACACGGCTGTTACAAGCCCCTTTATAAGGACACTAAATTCCATTGATGAGAGCAGAGCCCTCATGACTTAATCATGAAGGCTAAAGGCCCAAACTTCTAATACACTGCCTGGGGATTAAGTTTCAACATGAATTTTAGAGACAGAAACATTCAAACCATAGCACCATTCTTGTAGCGTCTACATACACCTTTCTGCCTTTGTCCAGATACTTTGTGAATACCATTGAGTACAGCTTAATTAATTCACATCTATCACAAGCTTCCACAAACTGCGTTGATTAGACCTGGGTGACTCAAGTCTCCTCAATTTCTCACATTTTCTGAAGTAGCTACTCACAAATGTTTAATGGCATCCACTGTATGGCTTTTTACTCCAGCCAGAATATGGATTCCAAGACTGGAGGATTTTAAGTGCTCTCTACTGACTGGGCCATGCAAAATGACTTGTTATTAAACACTATTTTGTTGGGGCTGCTGTAGCCATTTAAGCACATACCAAAGCTCAAGAGCAGTAAGATTTTTAAATACATGGCAAGACTGAAGACACACAAACTCTGTGATCCAAAAAATCAATATTTTTTGATACACATTCTTGAGAAACACAGACGTAGACAGGAAATCATGTATAAGAATGAATATTAAAGCATTTATAAAGCAAAAATTCCAAGTAACTCATACATCTTTCAATTGGAGGACCATTCAACATACCATTTACAGGAATGGACTAAATCTAATTTTGCCAATGTAAAAGAATCTTGAAACAAAATGCTGAGGGCGAAAAAAAGTACAGAACAAAGCCTGCATAATTCAAGTAACATTTTAAAATGTTTTATAAAGTATAAAGTATAAAAACATGGATGGTAAGGACTCAGGTCAGTTTTAAGATCCAGAATATTTCTGGAAGAAAAAGTCTGGTGGGGAACATCTGAACAAGGGCTTTAACTTTCTAATATTTTGTTTCTTTAACAATTCTATAGCCAATATAGCAAAATACTAATATGTTAACTAGCTGATTTTGTTTTAATTCTTCCTATTCTTTTCTGTGAGTTGGAAATACTTCATGGTAAAAAAAAGATTAGCAAAAACAGTATTTCTGACCTATGTAGAAACTAAAGTCCAAAATAAAATACTAGCAAATCAAATCTAGTAATATGCAAAAACTTATGCAGCATGACCAAGTAGGGTTTATTCCTAGAATGCAAAGTTAGTTTAACCTCTGAAAATCCATTGATGCAAAACAATATATGCATAGAAGCACAAAAATGAAATGGTCATCCCAATACACACAGAAAAAGCACTTAAAATTCAACACCCCTTCACGATAAAAACGCTATGAACTAGGAATAGAAAGAAACTTTCTCACTGAAGGTCATCTATACAAAACCCACAGCTATCATCATACTTAGTGGTCAAAGACTGAATGCTTGTCCCCAGTGCTCAGGAAAAAGCAGATGTCCACTCTTAGAACTTCTGTTCAACACTGTACTAGAGTTTCTACCCAGGACAATTTTACAAGAAAAATAAATAAAAGACATTCAGATTGGAAAGGAAGAAATAAAACAATCTTTATTTGCAGATGGCATGATCTTGTATATAGAGAATCCTAAAGGATTTCCTAAAAAATCTATTAGAACTAATAAAATGAATTCATCAAGGTCACAGGTTACAAAACTCAATTGCATTTCTATACGGTAGCAATGAATAAACCACAGATGAATTTGAGAAAACAATGCCATTTATAATAGCATCACAAACAATACTTAGGAATAAATTTGACAAAAGAAGTACAAGATATATACTCTGAAAATTACTTATACTCTGAAAATGTTTCTGAAAGAGACAAATAAATGGAAAAACATCCCATTTTTATGGATCAGAAGACAATATTGTTAACATGTTAATATTGCCCCGAACTGACCTACAGATTAGACACACTGCCTATGAAAATCTCAGCTGGCTTCTTTGCTAGAATGGACAAGCCGATCCTAAAATTCACATGAAATTAGAGAGACCTAAAATATCCAAAACCTTGCAAAAAGAAGAACAAAGTTGGAGGATACACACATCTCAATTTAAAAACTTATAGCAAAGCTACAGTATTTCAAGTGTAGTGCTTGCTTAAGAATAGACATAAAGATCAACAGGATAGCACTAAGAGTACAGAGATAAATTCTCATACTATGAACAACTAATTTTTCACACCCTTCTCCCCCACCCCAAGAAAAAGCTGAAACAATTCAATGGGGGAAAGAACTGTCTTTTCAACAAACAGTGCTGAGACAACCAGATGTCCACACGCAGAAGAATGAATTTGGGAACTCCCCACCTCATACCATGTAAAAATGTAACTCAAAATAGATTAAACTAAAAGAACTAAAACAATAAAACTTGTAGAAGACAACAGATAATCTGTGTTACCTTTGCTTAGGCAAAACTTTTGAAATACGACAAAGCAGGCCGGGTGCAGTGGCTCAAACCTGTAATCCCAGCACTTTGGGAGGCCAAGGCAGGTGGATCACAAGGTCAAGAGATTGAGACTATCCTGGCCAACACGGTGAAACCCTGTCTCTACTAAAAATACAAAAAAATTAGCAGGGCGTGGCGGTACGTGTCTGTAGTCCCAGCTACTCAGGAGGCTGAGGCAGGAGAATTGCTTGAACCCGGGAGCCAGAGGTTGCAGTGAGCCGAGATCACGCCACTGCCCTCCAGCCTGGCACCTGGCAACAAAGCAAGACGCTGTCTCAAAAATAATAATAAGACAAAGCATAAGCAATAAAAGAAAAAATAGACGTTAGATATCATCAAGGTTAAAAACTTCGGTGCTTCCAACAACACTGCTCAGAAAATTAAAGACAACCCACAAAATAGGAGGAAAATTGTTCAAATCATGTATTTTTTTTACAAAGTTGTACTTAAAATACATATAAAAGACTAATACAAGGCCGGGTGCGGTGGCTCAAGCCTGTAATCCCAGCACTTTGGGAGGC
>NW_016107437.1:5129557-5137562 GCF_001604975.1 Cebus imitator
ATTAATTATTAAAATAATTAAAAAAAAAAAAAGACTAATACAACTCAATAATAAAAAGCTAAGTAATTTTTAAATGGGTAAAGAAGTTGAAGAGATACACATGGCCAATGTGTGCATGAAAAGATACTTGACCTGAGACAAATACAAATCGAAACCACATGTGGTGGCTCACACCTGTAATCCAGTCACTTTGGAGGCCAAGGTGGGTGGATCACCTGACGTCGGGAGTTCAAGACCAGCCTGACCAACATGGTGAAACCCCATATTAAAAAAATTAAAAAAAGGAAACCACATGAGGTACCACTTGACAGATGCTAGGATGGTATAATCTAAAAAGGTAGATAATAACAAGCATCAGCAAGAATGTAGAGAAATTGAAAAGTGTATACACTGCTGGTGGCAGTGTGAAATGGTTTAACTGTTTTGGAAAACAATTCAGAGGTTCTTCAAAAAAGTTTAAACACAGGGTTGCCATGTAATCCAACAATTCCACTCCTGGGCATACACCCAAGAGAATGAAAAACTTACATCCACAGAAAACCTTGTAAGTGAATGTTTACCACACCATTATTCATAATAGCCATAAAGTAGAAACAACCCAGATGTCCATCAACTCACAAATGGATACAAAATGTGGTATCTTCATATAATGGATTGTTTGACAGAAACAAATAAATGAACTGACACATGCTACAACATGGATGAACCTTTAAAACATTATGCTAAGTAGGCCACACACAGTGGCTCGCGCCTATAATCCCAGCACTTTGGGAAGCCAAGATGGGCGGATCACTAGAGGTCAGGAGTTCAAGACCAGCCTGGCCAATATGGTAAAATCTCATCTCTACTAAAATACAAAAATTAGCTCGGTGTGGTGATGCACACCTGTAATCCCAATTATTCAGGAGGCTGAGGCAAGAGAATGACTTGAACCAGGGAGGTGGAGGCACAGTGAGCCAAGATCACACCACTGCACTCCAGCCTGGGCGACAGTGAAACTCCATCTCAAAAAAAAAAAAAACAATTTTCTTAGTAAACATCCATTTATTTTAAGCACATTTATTTTGAGAGTGACTTTTTTGTGCCCTCAAATCTAGTCTTCCAGTTATTTACTAATGCATAATAAACCACTATAAAACTTAATAACGCCGGGCACGGTGGCTCACGCCTGTAATCCTAGCACTTTGGGAGGCCGAGGTGGGTGGATCACCTGAGGTCAGGAGTTCAAGACCAGCCTGGCCATCGTGGTGAAACCCCATCTTTAAAAAAACAACTTACTACCTCCCAACAAATGAGACAGAAGACTTCATTTTGGTTGAAAGCAGGAGTATCAGGGACTAGACTACTTCCTACCTGAAACCACCAAGACGAACAAAATATACAAAACCTTTTGGAAAATGCCAGATATCAAATAACAAAAGAAAGTTATTTCTGAGGGACAGGAAACAAGGTGAGCTCTACTGTTGCTCAAGGAAGTCAGATAGAGCCAGTGGACTCCTAAGTTGGCAGCAAGGGCAATGAATCCAAGAGGCCAAGACAGCTTGGGTTTGTAGCACATAATATTAGAGAAGAGAGCTGCATTGAGAAAACACTCTGGAAATCTACAGAGGTTCTCTTCTAGTATTCAGCAGAGCACTAACAGGTGCATGGGTGTAAGCACACCACATAAGGCCTAGGAAAGAACAACTCCCCCAAAATTACAGGTAACAGCTCCCGATACTCATACAGTGCTGGGAACAGTGCCTGTTGCCACCAGCCAAGCTGAAGACTCATAATGCAAGGGACTAATATAAGGTTAGGCAAGGAAGAAGTATTCCAAAAAAACCTTCCCCGGCATTGAGCATTATAAACTAATCCCTGCTCCAGATCTAGCTAACAAATACAAGCAAAAAAAAAATGACACACTTAATGATAAAATTATAACCAACCAGGAAGTTGTTTCAAAAAAAGAATTATTAAAGACAGAAGCGGTTTAAAAAAAAAAAAAGAAGAACTGACACAAATGTCAGTTTGCAGACAAGGACATTAAAACCATTATAACTGAATTCCTTAAGATCAGAAAGTGAAGTAGAAACAAAAACATAGGAGTTTTTTTAATACATCGACCTTTCAGAGATTAAAACTACAACGTCTGAGATGAAAAATGCACGCTGGGAATAATGGAAAATCAGAAATTACAGAAAAAATATAGGGAATATGAAGACATCATAATTACCACCCAAAATGAAAAAAATGAGTATCAGTATGGTGACAGACAACCTGTGGCAGCTACTCTACCAGTAATTTGAGTCCCTTAAGGACTAGAAAGACAGAAAAACATTTGCAGAACATTAGCTCAATATACAAAAGTCAATTGTATTTTTATCTACTAGCAATAAACAATCAGGAATTGAGATTTCTTTAAATAGTACCATTTATAATAGCATCCAAAACAGAAGTACATGGGATAAATCGGACAAAAGATGTGAATGGTCTGTACTCTAAAAACCACAAAACACTTTTTAGACAAATTGAAGACCTAAGTAAATCAAGAGATATATAATGTCCTTGCATTGGAACACTCAATATTGTCATATGTCAATTCTCCCCAAATCAATCTACAGATTTAATGCAGTTGCAATCAAAATGCCAACAGTTTTTTGGTAGAAATTGTCACCGGATTCTAAAATTCCTATGGTAATGCTAAAGAAATAGAATAGTCAAAAAGAGGAACAAAGCTGGAAGACTCACACTACCTAAGACAGGAAAGATAAGACAAAGAGATCAACAGGACAAAATGGAGTCAAGAAAGAGACCCACGGATATATGGACAACTTATTTTCAGCAAAGGTGCAAAGGCAATTCAGCGGAGGAAGGATGGCCTATTCCAACAAAAATACTGAAACTAATGGATATCTATGTGCAAAAAAGTGGACTTAAGGCTGGGCGCAGTGGTCCATGCCTGTAATCCCAGCACATTGGGAGGCCTAAGCTGGTGCATCACGAGGTCAGGAGTTTGACACCAGTCTGACCAACATGGTGAAACCCAGTCATAACTGAAAATACAGAAAATCAGCAGGGTGTGCAGATGTGCACTGTAATGCCAGCTACTCAGGAGCGCGAGGCAGGAGAGCCAGGTGAACCCAGGAGGCAGATGTTGTAGCCAGCTGAGATCACACCCTCGTACTCCAGCCCAAGCAACAGTTTGAGACTGTCTCCAGGAAAAAAAAAAAAAGTGGACTTCAATTCGTAACTCGTATCATATAGAAAATTTACTCTCAGTGAGTCATAGATCTAAATATAAAATTTAAAACTATAAAATTTGTAGAGGAAACCATTTGTAACTTTGAGTTAGGTAGAGCTTTCTAAACTGTAACAACAAAAAAATAATGCTCCATAAAGGAAAAATTGATAAATTTTATCAAAATCTACAACTTTTGCTCTTTAAAGGACACTGTTAAAAGATTAAAAAGAGCCACTGACTGGGACAAAATACTTGGAAATCCTATCTGATAAAGGATTTATATCCAGAATATATCAAGAATCTCACTGGCCTGAGTGTAATTCACAACTAATTCATCACAACCAGTTATAAATTTCTTTGTTCGTTCTCCATTCCCACTGCTCAACTTGGCTAACCTTTAAAACAAAAAACAGAATCTCACATTTCAATAATTAAAAAACAACGCAATAAAAAACGCATCAAACAGAAACTTCACCCAACACAACAAATGAATGGCAAATAAACACATGAAAAAAATGCTCAACATCTTAGTACTAAAGAAATGCAAATTGGCCAAGCGCCGTGACTCACACCTATAATCCCAGCACTTTGGAAGGCTGAGGTGAGCAGATCACCTGAGGTCAGGAGTACGAGACCAGCCTGGCCAACCTGGTGAAAACCCCTCTCTATTAAAAATACAAAAATTCAGGCCGGGCGCGGTGGCTCAAGCCTGTAATCCCAGCACTCCGGGAGGCCGAGGAGGGTGGATCACGAGGTCAAGAGATCGAGACCATCCTAGTCAACATGGTGAAACCCTGTCTCTACTAAAAATACAAAAAATTAGCTGGGCGTGGTGGTGCGTGCCTGTAATCCCAGCTACTCAGGAGGCTGAGGCAGGAGAATCACTTCAACCCAGGAGGCGGAGGTTGCAGTGAATCATGATCACACCACTGCACTCCAGCCTTCGACAGAGTGAGACTCCGTCTCAAAAAAAATAGAGAAATGCAAATTAAAACCACAATGAAATAACACTTCACACCTATTAGAGTAACTAAAAGTAAAAAGACTGACCACACCAAGTGCTGGCCAGGTTACAGGGGAACTGAACTCTCCTCCACTGTTAGTGGAAATGTAAAATGGTGCAGCCACTTGGGGAAACAGTTTCTCAGTTTCTTAAAAAGATAACCATATTACCCATGGATTCTACTCCTGTGTTTCTATCTAAAAGCAATGAACACATATGTTTATTGAAAGGTTTGTACACAAACGTTCACAGTAGTTTTATTTGTAATACCCAAAAACCAGAAATGACTCAAATGTTCATACCACTCAGCAGCAAGGAATGAATTCTTGGTATACAATCATGTACAATACAGGTGAGTCTCAGTCATGCTGAAGGGAAGAAGCAAGGAAAAAGGAGCACATACTGTTTGATTCCGTTTATATACAATTCCAGGGTGTGGACTCGGTGCAGTGGCTCATGCCTGCAATGCCAGCACCTTCAGAGGCTGAGGCAGGCAGATCACCTGAAGTCAGGAGCTTGAGAACAGCCTGACCAATATGGTGAAACCCCGTATCTACTAAAAATACAAAATTAGCTGGGCGTGGTAGCTCACGCCTGTAATCTCAGCACTTTGGGAGACCAAGGCGGGTGGATCACTTGAAGTCAGGAGTTTGAGACCAGTCTAACATAGCAAAATCCCGTCTCTACTGAAAATATAAAAATCAGCAGGGTTCCTGTACTCCCGGCTGCTGGTGAGGCTGAGGGACGGGAAAAGCCTGAACCCAGGAGGCACAGGTTACAGCAAGCTTAGATAGTGCCATCGCACTCCAGCCTGTGTGGCAGAACAAGACTCTGTCTCAAAAAAAAAAAAAAAATGTGCAAACTAACATACGGTGACAACGCAGAATGGCAGTTGTTGGGGATGGGAGAGAAGGATGACAAAAGAACATAAAGAAACAACAATGCAAACAACTCAATTTGGAAAAAAAAAAAAAAAAAAGAGACCACCTAGATTTCTACAGGTGTCTTTACCTGGATGGAACTAGTACCTTTCATTTGAGATGGGATGAGGTTTGACTACAGTTTGTACCTTCTCTAAGTATTTTCCCTCGTGTTATTTTTATTTATTCATTTTTTTGAGACAGGGTGTCTGTCACCCAGGCTGGAGTGCAGAGGCACCAGCATGGCTCGTGCAGCCTCAACCTCCTGGGCTCCAGTGATCCTCCAGCCTCAGCCTCCTGAGTAGCTAGGACTACAGGCTTATGCCACCACACCCAGCTAATTTGTATATTTTTGTAGAGACAAGTTTTTGCCATGTCATCTAGGCTGGTCTCAAACTCCGGGGCTCAAGCGATCCTCCTGCCCTGACCTCCCAAAGTGCTGGGGTTACAGGCATGAGATACGGTGCCTCACCTATTTTTAAAGATAGCAGAGGATTAAATACAAATATAACTAAATGGGAAAGATGCAGAGGTAAATACCACAGAAAACCCATTTAGACTTCCAGGGTAATAAGCTAGCATCCAACAAGCAGCTACCAAGACAAAGCTTTAAAAGAACACACAATGACAGCATTTTAAGTAGCATGAAAAATAACAACGAGATGTTTCCGATAAAATGTTATTCGTGTTTCTATCCAGAAGTTCCAATGTGTCCATAATGGAAAAAAGGAAAACCATAAAGGTCATGTTCGACATTTTCACACCTCAGTTTCACATGAACATTTACAGTTTTACAGCACTAAAGCAAAGCTGCAAGGGAAACACACAAAAGGTATGTTTGGCTCAGTAAGTAAATTCATCACACTTCACTCATTTCCTTCCACCCATTTATCTTTTCAAGTTGCCAAGAACAGCACTGTGAATAATCACCTCCCACACCAAAAACTGAGGAGATGATAATTGGTGTCTGATGACAGGAGATGACATTTTTAAACACTTTAAACTTCATAACATAGATCCCATCTTTAACCACATGTATACTGCTTGAGTGTGTATCTGGACCGCAGCCCAAGAGTAAGCATAAATTCACCAAAAACTGTACTGGTTAAGAAAAAACTGCAACCTAGGCCAGGCACAGCGACTCACACCTACAATCCCAGCACTTAGTGAAGCTGAGGTGGGCAGATCACTTGAGGTCAGGAGTTCCAGACCAGCCTGGCCAACATGGTGAAACCCCATCTCTACTAAAAATACAAAAATTAGCTGGGCCTGGTGATACACGTCTGTAATCCCAGCTACTCAGGAGGCCGAGGCAGGAGAATTGTTTGAACCCGGGAAATGGAGATTGCAGTGAGCCAAGATTGAGCCACTGTACTCCAGCCTGGGTGACAGAGTGAGACTTCGTCTCTTAAAAACAAAATTAAAGACTTGCAACCCAGAAGATTGTGTCATTTATGTACCAGGAGTTTTAAAATACAAGGTCTGGGAAAAAGTGACTATCTACGAAAGTTACTTCCTGGATAATATGAGTAAAAGTCTGAGTTTTTGAAACGTATAACATGAGCAAACATAAAGGGAAATAAATGATTATTTTCTATATTAAGAAATGCACATCATCCATCATTCATCATGTGAGATTCTCCCACCACTTGATAGAAAGTAGCAAAATATGTTAAAGAACTAATTTTGGAATTTATCTATTTTGTCTTACACAAGCTCTTAACATTAAAAAGAACCAAAGGAATATGGTTTGGTACCAGTGTACCCGAACCCATAACACATGTCTCAAGAAGCTGGGTAAACGTCAGCCACCTTGTCACACAAAGGGTGAGGCTGATTATTTCCACCTCCTCTCAAATAACCCCACGCAAAGCTAACAATGAGAGAGACTCAAGCAAAACCGAACATCAGTCCTGGAGTCCAGTGGGACCAATGGCCAGCTGACTCACCAGCAAGCAGATATTTTTAGCAGATAAGGCTGGTAAAATACGACAGAGAGAGGTCATCTTAGGAAAGCAATTGACCTTGTATCTATGGCCAAGAAGTCCACATGAGTGCTTGAGGAACACCTACAGCAATGCAAAAGAAGCTGTTTGTAACAAAGAAAAATTCCCAACAAGCTAGGTGGCCAGCAACAGGGGGACGATGATGATTATTTGAGACTGAGGTTCACTCTTGTCGCCCACGCTGGAGTGCAGTGGTGCTATCTCAGCTCACTGCAACCTCTACCTCCCACCTCCCGGGTTCAAGAGATTGTCTTGCCTCAGCCTCCCAAGTAGCTAGGATTCCAGGCGTGTGCCACCATACCCGGCTAATTTTGTATTTTTAGTACAAATAGGGTTTCACCATGTCAGGTAGGCTGCTCTTGAACTCCGGACCTCAGGTGATCAGCCCACCTTGGCCTCCCAAAGTGCTGGCATTACAGAAGTGAGCTACAGCACCCAGCCAGGGAATTATTAGAACTGTGGTGCTGTCACCTAGTGAATTAGAATGCAGCAAATAAGGAATGAGCTAGAGCCACAGAGAATATGACTGGACCTCCAGGGCTCTATAGAATCCAAAATATGTACATTTAAAAATGTACACAAAAAAATGTGTATAATACGATACTATTTATGGGGAGAAAAATCCTACCCCCAACTCTGTATTTCCTATGGATAAATTGATATCAACACAAAAGCAAAGGAAAAGATATGTAATGATTCCAAGTAAATTCCTAATAGTGGTCAACCTTGAGAAAGAGGAGGAGAATGGAGGGAAGAAGAGAACTTACAGCTGGGCGGGCAGGGGCCCTCTGCTCCATGCAGGAAGAACGATAAGAGAAATGGCAATTTTGTTCTTTCACCGTCTACTGCTTCT
>NW_016107437.1:5139187-5145033 GCF_001604975.1 Cebus imitator
TTTAGTAGAGACGGGGTTTCACCATGTTGACCAGGATGGTCTCGATCTCTTGACCTCATGATCCACCCGCCTCGGCCTCCCAAAGTGCTGGGATTACAGGCTTGAGCCACCGTGCCCAGCAGGTAAAATAATAAAAATTTTTAATTAGCTAAGTAGGCATGGTGGCATGTGCCTGTAGTCCCAACTACTCAGGAGACTGAGGCAGGAGGACCAGTTGAGCACAGGAGTTGGAGGCTGCAGTGAGCTATGATTGTGCCCTTGCACTCCAGCCTGAGTGACAGATCAAGACCTTGTCTCTTTAAAAAAGCAAAAAGAACCCTGCCCATCCCTCACAACACAGTGCCCCTGCCTCAAGAAGCTGGGATACTGTGAGTAGCTAACTGTGCTTTCTTTAGGTAAAATCTTTATTTAGGGTGTTAGTAAAAACCCTGCTGTGATGACCTCAGATGACCGAAATATCCAAGCCTGAGAGTTTTTGCTCTTCCACAAGGAAATGAATTTCTCCAGGAATACCTTTTTTTTTTTTTTTTTGAGAAAGAGTTTCCCTCTTGTTGCCCAGGCTGGAGTGCTATGTCAAGATGATGCAGTCCAGATGAGATGCAGTTTTGCTCTTACTGCCCACGCTGGAGTGCAATGGCACAATCTCAGCTCACCCTAACCTCCACCTCCTGGGTTCAAGCGATTCTCCTGCCTCAGCCTCCCGAGCTGGGATTACAGCCACCCACTACCACACCCGACTAATTGTGTATTTTGAGACAAGGTTTCTCCATGTTGGTCAGGCTGGTCTTGAACTCCTGACCTCAGGTGATCCGCACACCTTGACCTCCCAAAGTGCTGGGATTATAGGTGGAAGCCACCTCGTCCGGCATTCTCCAGGAATACTCCTAAACAGTGCTTCCCAAAGTGAGGCCCCAGCCCAGCTGCAGTAGCTGGGAGGTTAGAAATGCAACCCCCACGGGCCCAGCTCAGACTTAACTGAATCAGCCTGCATTTTCAATGACATCTGCAGGTGAGGCCCAGCCACTGCCAAGGCTTAGCTGAGATAACACAGGTGCAAGCCCCTCACAGGCCAGGAAGGGCATCTCACTCTATGGAGGGCAGCTGGTACCAGGTATGCAAGGTGAGCCAGGATGGAGGAGCTGGGAGAAGCCCGGGTCATCCCCGGAGGCAGAACGTGTGGCAACATTGCCATTGTATTGTTCTGAAACAAATTTTTAGACACCCACAGCTGTAGCTAAACCACTTTAGATAGATACTGTATCTTGCTGGGGCTTAGGTTAATCAGGTACCATCAGAAAGGGAGAGAGGAAGTAAAAAGGCATTCAGCCTTCTAAGACCCTCAAGGTCTTTTTGAAAACTTGATGATGGCCAGGCGTGGTGGCTCACACCTGTAATCCCAGCACTTTGAGAGGCCAAGGCACGGAAATTGCGAGGTCAGGGGTTCAAGACCAGCATGACCAACATGGTGAAACCTCGTCTCTACTAAAAATACAAAAATTAGCCAATCATGGTGGCACAAACCTGTAATCCCAGTTACTTGTGAAGCTGAGGCAGGAGAATCACTTGAACCCAGGAGGCAGAGGTTGCAGTGAGCCGAGAAGGCACCACTGCACTCCAGCCTGGGCAACAGAGCAGAGACTCTGTCTCAAAAAACAAACAAAACTGGTAAGTTGCGACATGCCTTTTCCAAGAAAAGTACCTACGAACTTTATATATACTTTTGGGGATTTCACACACTTTCTGGGCTTGAGTGCATGGGCTCAGATTTAAAAAACCAACCTCCCAAATAGCTGGGACTATAGGCATGCGCCACTGCACCCAGCTAACCTTTTGTATTTTAGTAGAGACATGGTTTCACCATGTTGCCTAGGCTAGTCTCAAACTCCTGAGCTCAATCTGCCCACTTTGGCCTCCCAAAGTTCTAGGATTACAGGCACGAGCCACTGCACCCGGCCTAAGAATTTCTACTTTACAGATAGGCACAGGAAAATAGAGGTGCAAGAAAAATGACAAAGAAGATTAGAATATATATCTAAAACAGAAAAGAGTGCCTAAGTTTTCACACAAAGGAAAAGTGGATGCTTATAAATTATTCAGATCTAGACAACTTAATTATACAGAAGAAACAAAAAGATCAAAAGTATTCCATAATGGCACTTCTCTTTGTCACCAGATCAATTTTGACTTTTTCTCGCCTAAAATACCACCTTTCTAGTCCCTTGAAACCACCGTCTGCCTCAGCCAACCCTGGTTTCTTGCCCTAGCATTTGGGAAGCCAGGGACTGGGTCACTGTTGTGTGCCATCAGGACCTCACCTGGACCCAGGACCCTGTCAGGGCACAGGGAATGTTTGCTTAGTTTCTCAGTCAGGGTGAACGTTGGCCAATTCCTATGACCGAGAAATTGAAGGTTGCGGCTTGGTCAGCAAAAGGCTTGCTGAAAGTTCACTACTGAGACATTTGCTGGTACGGTGGTCCAAGGGTCCCCAGAACCACGTGGAAGGAAGGGAACGCATGTTGGCACCTTCGACAATATTTGTTGAGGACCTACCTTGTGCAGACGCCAGAGCCAGAACAGAGAGATCCACCATCGAAGTATCCGTGCCGCAAAGCCTGTCGGGTCTCCTTTTCACCTGCCAGATAAATGGGCTTATCTGCTCTACACCTAACACCTGTGTGCTCTATTTTAGGGCTCACAGAGGGTCAGAGGGCCCCCTAGACCGTGAGGATACAAAGGGCATCCCGCCTGCTGATCAAGGTACATACACCCCTTTTCCTGTGCCTGGGACACCTGAAGCTTTGAACTGCCTCCCTTCCCTCAGAAGACAAAGATTTTAAAAGGACCCTTTAAAATTCAATTTCCATTCTACCTCCCAGTTAGTTCTGGGCTCAGCCCCCATGTGATTTTCCTTCATTTGCTAATTTCTTTTCTTAAGCCTCTGCCAGTTCTGCAC
Organism: Cebus imitator; assembly: GCF_001604975.1. NCBI lineage: Eukaryota > Metazoa > Chordata > Mammalia > Primates > Cebidae > Cebus > Cebus imitator. Next base: position 5,142,141 of record NW_016107437.1, read on the forward strand.
AATAATTCCAACAACCCAGTAAACGCCACAAAAAAAATAAATAAATAAAAAAGGTGGGAACAGTGGAGCCAGTATCATCATCTGCTCTTCAGAAGCAATGCTTGCTAATGCACGTTTTCTGAAAATGTTCTCCAATTGTTTCTTTTAACTGGGGAGCCACCAGGTGATTTGCATTTACAGCCACAGCACTCCAGGTGGAAGTGGAAGTCCTAATGCCTGGAGGGAAAATTATGCCTTTTCCACTCACCTGCCCAAACCTTGACATTTAAAGCAACTCCCTGGTATTTTTCAGCTTCCTATTTGCCTGTACACCTGCCTGGTATACTGTGGACATTCTTAGTTTATGCTCCTATATACCATACAGCATCACTGGTACCAGCAGGCAGAGACACACATAGAATGTTCTGTGAGCAAAAAAACACCTCCAGTCAACCTAATGCCCAGCTCCCAGCAACAGATTAAATCAATTACAGCACAGCCACTCAGTGGAAATCTATCCAGCTACTAGAGACTAAGGTAATTCGCCCATGCATAATAATCGCATTAATTACAGTATATGCTTCAGTATATGTGATTTGCTCTATTGTGCTAATATTATACATCACATTTATGAATAATAGAAATTGTTATATTTCTCAAACAATGCCGCTATTAGTTGTGGTGATTATATTGTATTATCTACCAAAAGCCATTGAATTAACACATCATACATTAATTCATGAAAACTCAAAGTGCAGAGAACAGTAAATCAGTCTGTTGGTGTGGAAATCAAAGGGCATGTTTGAATCCATAAATATGAGCGTGCACTAAACAGTCAGGTGCCTTGGGGCTGACTTAGCCGCTGAGTCAGCAGCTCTGGGCGGGAGAGAAGTTGCATTTCTAACAAAATCCCGGGTGCTGGGCTGGTCCTGGGACCAGGACACATCCAGGCTAAACAGGTAAACTGGGGGAAGAAGAAACTTTCGGCTCTTTCTTTCCCTCCCTTCCTTCTTTCTTTTAACACAAGGTCTCGCTCTGCCGCCCGGGCTGGTGTGCAGGGGCGCGATCTCCGCTCCCTGCATCCCCGAACTCCTGGGCTCAAGCGATCCTCCCGCCCCGGCCTCTCAAAACGCGGGGATTCCAGGAGCTTTTACTTCCTAACTCTCAAGCCTCCATCCAGCAACCCTGGCTGGGCGTGGGCTCCCTGCAAGGCGGCGGTGGAGGGCCCGAAGTCGGGCTGATAAGGCAAACTGCCTCCACTCCTCGCTTCCTGAGTGCCTCACTTTATAGAGGGGAAACTGAGGCTCCGATTCGAGCCGCCCCAGGGCGCTGGAACGCTGGAGGAGCTGGGATTCGAACCAGGGCTCTAAGACGCCGGCCGGCGCCCAGCCTGTCCCGCAGGGCCCCCGGGACACCGCTCCAGCCGCGCCCTAGCGCCAGGGGTCCCCGAGCCCGCTGCAGGCGACTGAGGACCCCACTTGCCCCTCTCCCGAGCCGCGGAGCTCGCCGGCGCGCGCCCGTTGAAGCCCCGCCCCGCCGGCCGCCACCGGGAAGGGGACCGTGCGCGCTCGTGCCCGCGGGGCGAGCGCACGGGAGCCGCGCCAGCATAGAGGTTTGCGAGGCCGCCATCGCAACGCAGGCGCGGTGGCCAAGTGGTAAGGCGTCGGTCTCGTAAACCGAAGATCACGGGTTCGAACCCCGTCCGTGCCTGCCACCAGCCTTCCCTTGTAAGGTGGAGACTTTTTAGGAGTGGTCGACTCCTGCCGAACTCAGCGGGTGGATCCTTAACTCCTGGACTGCAGATCCCCCCAACTGTTTTCCTTCAAGGGTTTGAGTTCAAGCTCCCCTCCTTCCCTCACAGAAGGTGGAAGTCTGGGTGTTCCAGCCTCTGGGAGTCTGGCCGGCTCGGTCTATAGGCTCCCTACACACAGCACCCCCTGCTACCCCTGGGGCGCTTCACACCCTGGGAGAAAGTGGAGGGCTCCGGGAGTGGGCGGGGATCGAAAACTCGAAGGATCGCCTGCAGATCATGGCCCCAGGGAACCCCGACACCCTTCGGGCAAGGAGGCCTTCGGTTGCTGGCGTTTGGCTTAAGGGCCCCTCCACATACTTCTGCACAGGAATATCCAATTTTATCCGCTCTAACAAAAGCCCTGCCGTTGTCTGGTACAGAGCCCACACCCCGAGTCAGCTGGTGTCTGTCTGGTTTGCTATTTTTGAAAGGAAATCCACTGTAGTCATTGCGTTCGAAAGAGAAGCAGCCCTGCCCAGACTTGGAGCAATGCTGACGCGCAAATCTGAAACCTCCCTCTCTGAGCCTCGGCTTGTCCCTCTGTAAAATGGGCGCTTGTGAAGCAGCTGCCTGGAGAGGCTGCTGTGGAGGCGGCCTCCGTATACGGAGCTCCAGGCAGGTCGCCCAAGTTTTCCTTGCATCACAAAGGATGCACCGCGGGGCTGTGGAATGCCTTTGAAGACGTTATTCAGTGACCCCCAAACCCCAGGACGGCTACATGGTGCACTCTGAAAACCAGCTTGAGCGAATTTGGGGAAGCCTATATCAGTCCGAGATTTCTAGCTGGTGGAGCATTCGTGGAGCGACTCGTGTGTGCCTGGTGAAACTGGACTCTGCGCGTCCCTCGGTGAACTGGCCTGGCCAGAACGGGCTCTCGCAAAGTGACAGGGAGAGAGGTAGGGAGAAGGAGCGGCCGGGGGTAAGTGTCCCCTTTCCACAGCAGAGGTTCTACACTTGGGAGCTTGCATCAGCCTCCCCTAGAGGGCTCGTTAAACACAGATTGCTGGGCCCCGCCCCAGAGCTTCCGCATTCAGCTGCTCTCTGAGCTGGGCCCGGGTCATTTGCTTTTCTTTTTTCTTTTTTCCTTTTCTTTCTCTTTTTTTTTTTTTTTTTTTTTTTTTT
>NW_016107437.1:5146659-5148521 GCF_001604975.1 Cebus imitator
TGCAGTGGCACAATCATAGAAAATTTTTTTTGTCGAGATGGGGGTCTCGGTATGTTGCTCAGGCTGGTCTCAAACAATCCTCCCACCTCAGCCTCCTGCCTTAGCCTTTCAAAGCTCTGGAATTACAGGCATGAGCCACCATGCCTGGCCCATTCATTTCTTTTTGAAGAGGTGCCACAAAGGTCATGTATGGGCTGGGTGCCTGTAATCCCAGCACTTTGGGAGGCTGAGGCAGGTGGATCAACTGGGGTCAGGAGTTTTAGACCAGGCTGACCAACATGGTAAAATCCCGTCTCTACCAAAAATGCAAAAATTAGCCAGGTATGGTGGTGTATGCCTGTCTCCCAGCTGCTGGGTAGGCTGAGGCAGGAGAATCACTTGAACCTAGGAGGCAGAGGTCGCAGCAAGCTGAGATCACACCTTTGTTCTCCAGCCTGGGTGACAAGAGTGAAACTCAACCCACCCCCCCCAAAAAAGACCACAGCTCCTGGGCAGTTAGGCCAGTATCTGTGAAGAGCATGGAATTGTCCACCCAGATTTCCTATCCTTGTCTTTCTCTCCCCATCCACAGAGTAGACCAGCACTCCTTCTGTGTGACATCACCCTGGGAGAGAGCCCATTCTCCCCCACCATTGCCAGTCTGCATCAGGTGGAGAATACATAAGAAAAACACAATTTACATAATATGCTGTAGATACCATTTATGCAAAAAAAACTTACACAAAATGACGAAGGATATATATATTTGTGTAGGGAGAAGTGCTTGCTGTTTTATTTTTTTTATTTTCAAGCCTGAAAGATGACACACAGGTCTCAAAACTGTAACTTCTGCTTGAAATCTGGGGGTGCCGGAGCTGCAAGAGCAGTTTGGCACACGCTGCAGTAACAGAAACTAGTGAGCTAAATCCTTGATTCAGGTTCTGTTTACACTTAAACAGGCAAAGCTGATCAGGTGTCTGAATCAGCAAGACGTGTTGTGTTCATTTAAACCACTTGTGTTCATGAATCTAAAAAGCCATGTTTGGATTTCTATAACTTCTGTATGAATTTCATGTCTGAAGGTGTCCTTGAAGTCAACTGTCTTTGTTCTTTCGCAGAATCAATCCCTCATCTCTGTTGGATGTGTAAAGGGAAGATAAGATGGGCTCTGATGCTGGGGTTGGGGAGGAAAGAGAGGCAGTAGAGACAGAGCCTAGGGTGCTACTTTGGGACCTCAGTATGCAAAATAACCACACATGAGGGAGGAGGTAGAGTTGCTTAAGAAGCCTGTGGCTTCCTGGGAAAGAAGGAATTAAATTCTTCCAACCCACCTTCCTGTTATTTGCAGTTAATTACTGGCAGAATAGGGTTTAACAGAACTTTTCATTTATTTATTTTTTTAGAGATTGAGATTTTCTCACTCTTTATTGCCCAGGCTGGGTACAGTAGTACAATCATAGCTCACTGCAGCCTCAAACTCCTGGGCTCAAACAATCCTCTTGCCTCAGCTTTCCAAGTAGCTGTGACTACAGGTGTGCACCACCACACCCAGCCTCACAGGACTTCTGAAGCAAGAGAGGGAAGCTAGGTTCCTGTGAGGATCCTATTTTTAGCAAGGTGGGGCAACAGAGGCTGTGCAGGAGCAAGTTCAACAGTGACACCTTGTGGAGCCATGAAGCAAGAGCAGTGCTAGACTCTGCTCTGCCCCCCACATTTCTTAGGAACTGGTGAGAGCCTTGGACTGGCCACTTTAACGGCTCTGTGCCTCAGTTTCTCACGTTGTAAATTCGGAATGACACGCATTCACTCGCTTCCTGTGTCATGGAGTTGTTCTGAAGACAACATTTTTTTTTTTTTTTTTTTTTTTGAGACGGAGTTTCACT
>NW_016107437.1:5149742-5152374 GCF_001604975.1 Cebus imitator
AAAAAAAAAAAAAAGAAGAAGAAGAATCAAGGTAATAAACATATCCCTCACCTCCAAAACTTTTTGTGTGTCCTTTTGTGTGGGTGGTAAGAACATTTAACGTGGGATCTACCCTCTTAACCAATGTTTGGGTGCACCGTCTCCTACTGTTATCTATGTGCAGCAGATCTCTCAAACTTATTCATAGTGTATAACTAATTTTTGATATCTTGTTTTTGTAAAAATAAATACACATATTTATCATTACATATATGTGTATATGTGTGGTTGGTCTGGCTTCTTGGGATGTAGAGAAAGTCCACACCCCTGTGACAGCTTCCCCATGCCTTGTGCTGTTGCTAGTATCTCCAGGTGGGGTGAGTGGTGGGGAGCAATTGCAGAGAAAATTCTCAATTTTTTTCCTAATATCATGGCCTTGGCAAAGAGATGCTATGACTTTTGGATTCACTATTTTTGCAGCAAAACAAACTTAACAACAGAAAAAAAGAAAATATAAAGAGTAATCAGATCTCGGGGCTCTGGGAAGCAGAGTTGTTAACGTGGAGTGCCCACTTAAACGGAGATGATGCTAAGATCCCAGTGCAAAAGCCCCATCTTGTCATCACGCCGACCGTCTCCAAAAGGAGGCCTCCAGTCCCCCTGCCCCGTCAGGTCCCCCATCTGGGCTGACATCATGCGCTTAGGAAACCTACGTTCGAGAATTAAAAATGGAACTCTTAATAAGGGAGCGGGTGGTTTGTAGACGTACATGGGCTGAGAACCACATTTCAAAACCAGAAGTGTATTTCAGGCGTGAGTAGCACTTAAAAGAAAATATTGTGGCAGGCCCCTGGAAGCAGCAGACGTTGTTTATATCACATCAACTTGAGTTTTGCTGAGCAAATCACCAGGCTGCCGCACAACGAACGTTTCCCACCACGCCGGGTTTCTTTTTTTTTTGCTTCCAACCTGCCCTACTAATTCAGGTGAGCAAGCTGATTTTTACTTGCTGTGGGTAAAAAACCCCCAAACTTAGGCCTTGCTAAATTAAAAAACTGTAGCAATTCTCAAAACACGCAAATAACAAGCCCATAATCTTCCTTTGAAAAGCATGGTGAATAGATGCTGGGATGCCCCCCATGTTATCCCTGTCTTCTGGGAATGCTGCCTTCCCGCTACTCCTTGGATAGTGGTGAAATGAGCAAGAAATAAACATGTATTGTGCTAAGCCACTGAAAGATTGGGGTTGTCTGTAACAGCAGCGAGCATACCCCAACAAATATACCACTATTGTGTGGCCCTGTGGGAACACAGGCTCTCTGCTGCCAAATCTTTTAGATCATCCTTTCTTTTTTTTGGAGCAGCCAGAAATCTGGATTTTTAAAATATGAAATTTCCTGATTTAAAAATGTTGGCCACGAAGTCAAATTTATTATTATTATTTTAAATTCTCCACAGGCCAAATGAAACATCTGTGGGCTCAACTAGGCCTGCGGGCTGCCAATTGCAACCTTTGGTCAAAAAACTTTAAATGCAACTGTATTTATTTTTAAGTTGGTATTGGTCTGAGAGTTGGTACCACAACCCCAGCGATGTGATTTCCAGGGAAAAGCTAGGCCGATAGGTCAGTCAATCAACTCTATCATTTTCACGTGCATTAGAATTACGTTAGTGTTTTTTGTTTTGTTTTGTTTTTGAGATGGAGTTTCACTCTTGCTGCCCAGGCTGCAGTGCAATGGCACGATCTCGGCTCACTGCAGCCTGCCTCAGCCTCCCAAGTAGCTGGGATTACAGGCGCCTGCCACCACACCAGGCTCATTTTGTATTTTTAGTAGAGACGGGTTTCTCCATGTTGGTCAGGCTGGTCTCAAACTCCCGACCTCAGATGAACTGCCTGCCTCAGCCTCCAAAGTGCTGGGATTACAGGTGTGAGCCACTGCCCAGCCTTGTTTTATTTTTTTAGACAGAGTCTCTGTCACCCAGGCTGCGGTACAGTGATTGATCATAGCTCACTGCAGCCTTGAACTCCTGGGCTCAAACAATCCTCCTGCCTCAGCCTCTTAAGTAGCTGGGACTACAGACACATGCCACCAGACCCAGCTACTTTTTACAAAATTTATTTTTGTACAGACTAGGTCTCACCATGTTGTTCAGGCTGGTCTTGAACTTCTGTACTCAAGCAATTCTCCTGCCTCGGCCTCCCAAAATGCCAAAGTGCTGGGATTATTACAGACATGAGCTACCGTGCCTGGCCTTCCTCTAGTTTCTTTCTTTTTTTTTTTCCTGAGACAGAGTCTCACCCCATTACCCAGGTTGGAGTGCAATGGTGCAATCTCGGCTCACTGCAACCTCCATGTCCCGGGTTCAAGCAAGTCTCTTGCCTCAGCCTCCACAGTAGTTGGGATTACAGGCATGCACCACCACACATGGCTAATTTTTTGGTATTTTTTAGTAGAGATGGAGTTTCACCACGTTGGCCAGGCTGGATTCGAATGCCTGACCTCAAGTGACCCACCCACCTCAGCCTCCCAAAGTGTTGACCAGGATGGTCTCGATCTCTTGACCTCGTGATCCACCTGCCTCGGCCTCCCAAAGTGCTGGGATTACCGGCTTGAGCCACCGCGCCCAGCCTGGCCTCTTCTTTTATTCATGT
>NW_016107437.1:5153894-5172506 GCF_001604975.1 Cebus imitator
TTTTTTTGAGACTGAGTCTTGCTGTATTTCCCAGGCTGGAGTTCAGTGGTGCCATCTCGGCTCACTGCAACCTCTGCCTCCCTGGTTGAAGTGATTCTCCTGCCTCAGCCTCCCGAGTAGCTGGAATTACAGGCTCCCACCGCCACATCCAGCTAATTTTTGTGTTTTACTAGAGACGGGGATTTCACTATGTTGTCCAGGCTGGTCTCAAACTTCTGACCTCAAGTGATCCACCTGCCTGGGCCTCCCAAGGTGTGTGAGCCATCGCACCTATGGAATTTTTTTTGTTTGTTTTTGAGATAGAGTCTCACTCTGTTGCCCAGGCTGGAGTGCAGTGACACAATCTCAGCTCACTGCAATCTCCGCCTCCTGAGTTCAAGCAGTTCTCCTGCCTCAGCCTCCTGAATTGCTGGGATTACAGGTGTGTGCCATCACAGCTGGCTAATATTTTTATTTTTACTAGAGACAGGGTTTCACCATGTTGGTCAGGCTGGTCTCGAACTTCTGACCTCGTGATCCGCCCACCTTGGCCTCCCAAAGTGTTAGGATTACAGGCATGAGCCACCGTGCCTGGCCTCTGGAACATTTTTATAAGGCCCTGGATGGCCTTAAGGAAGGGTAGGCAGCTCTCATCACCTGACATCTCAGCTTCGAAGGCCTGGGCCACAGAAAGTGTGGTTTTACTTCACCACCCTTGATCCAGATTTCTGCTGTTCCTTGCAGAGGGGCAGATACCATCGAGGCAGGTGGGCAAGGGCACAGTGAAAGGCCTTCCAGTTGCCCCCTGTCACGGGTCTGAGGTTGGGATGGGTCAAGACACTTCTGGTTTCTAGGTGGCTTTGGATCTATCTTGTAAGAGCCACTTGACCTAAAACCTTGTATTGAGAAAGATTTTTAGACTACATTTTTTTTTCAGAGACAAGACATTGCTCTGTCACCCAGGCTGAAGAGCAGTGGTGCCATCATAGCTCACTGCAGTCTCCAACTCCAGGGTTCAGGTGATCCTCCAGCCTCAGCCTCACAAGTAGCTGGACTATAGGTGCCCTGGCTTTGTATTTATTTATATTTGTTTTTTGACACAGAATTGTGCTCTTGTCGCCCAGGCTGGAGTGCAATGACGCGATCTCAGCTCACCACAACCTCTGCCTCCTGGGTTCAAGCAATTCTCCTGCTTCAGCCTCCCAAGTAGCTTGGATTACAGGCATGCACCACCACACCCAGCTAATTTTGTGTTTTTGGTAGAGATGGGGTTTCTACATGTTGGTCAGGCTGGTCTTGAACTCTGGACCTTAGGTGATCCACTCACCTCAGCCTTCTAAAGTGCTGGGATTACAGGCATGAACCACTGCGCCAGCCTAATTTTTTTTTTTTTTTTTTTATGCAGAGATAGAGGGTCTCACCATGTTTTCCAGGCTGATCTTGAGCTCTTGGCCCTCAGGTGGTCCTCCTTCCACCGAAGCCTGAAGTTCCACCATCATGGGCGTTAGCCACTGACTCAGGCCTAGATTAGATTCTTAACATTCTCTCCAGAAGGTATCACAGGGTGGATATCACAGCCTCCTTCTGATGGGGTTGAACGAGAAAGTGAGCCATCACACCATTTCAAACTGTGTCCCAAGCTGGGTGCAGCGGCTCACACCTGTAATCCCAGCACTTTGGGAGGCTGAGGTGGGTGGATCACTTGAGGTCAGGAGTTTGAGACCAGCCTGGCCAATATGGTGAAACCCCGTCTCTACTAAAAATACAAAAAAAAAATTAGCCCGGTGTGGTGGTGCGTGCCTGCAATCCCAGCTACTTGGGAGGCTGAGGCAGGAGAATCGCTTGAACCTGAGAGGAAGAGGTTGCAGTGAGCTGAGGTTATGCCACTGCACTCTAGCCTGGGCAACAAGAGCAAAACTCTGTCTCAAAAACAAAAACAAAAACGAAAAAAAAAACTTTCCCATGGATCCCTCTGGAAGCGCCTGTATTCCATCATTGTCCCATGGCTACCATCGTCACATGCCAATGGACCCTTGTGTGTCTGTGTTTTACAAGCCTACATCTGTTCAATGAGAGTGTTTAAAACCGATCGCACAATACTTTTTGTGTGTTTGCTTGGGAAGTTTCTCATTGGGGTTATTTTGGGAGGCTCAGGAGGTGGCGGTAACTGGGAGCTGGTGCCCTCCTGTCCCCCGTCCCCAGGCTCCAAGGAAAGCACCCACAGGCAGGCAAGGCGAGGCCTGCGCCCACCCTCTCTCTGCAGGCCTGGGAGCCTGAAGTCCAGGCTTTTCCCAGAGGCTCAGCCCAGCTGCGGCTCCTTTTCCCTGGTTTGGGCTCCAGGGCTCCTCCTCCCTGGTGTGGCCGCTCCCTAGTTCTAGCTGGGGCCTTGGCATTGCCCTGGGGCCAGAAACCTGGGTGCGGGTGGGGATCCTTCTTGGGAGAAGGCCAGGGTGGGCCTCCGGGGTTTCCGGTCTGAGATTGGGTTGTTTTCTGGAGTCTGGCGGTGCTTCCACTGCTGACCTGGATTTCAGGCCGCCACTCGCTTGAGTCACGGGAAGCCGAGCCAGGCCTGGCAAGGGCAGGCCTCAGAAGAATCCGGGGGCATCTCTGAAGGGGGTTTCAATGGCAAGATAAGGGCCGGGCCCTGGCTGCCTTCAGTGGCCTGGTTTTTCCTTCTGCACTCATCTAGGTGTCCCAGAGCCTGGGCAGTGCCTGAATTGGACAGATGAGGTGAGCTTCCAGAATCTTGTGGCTCAGGGCACAGATGTGGGTAGGGGCAGCACCTGGAGGCCCCTGAGCCAGCACTGCTGAGCTATTTTCATTCCCCAGAGTGGCCGGGCCTTTACACATACCGTGTCTGCTGCCTCGACTCCACCTCTCCCACCAGCCCAGCATTTTCTTATTTTGAGACAGTCTTGCTCTGTCGCCCAGGCTGGAGTGCAATGGTACAATCTTGGCTCACTGCAACCTCTGCCTTCTGGGTTCAAGCGATTCTCCCACGTCAGCCTCTCGCATAGCTGAGACTACAGGCATGCCACCACACCTGGCTAAGTTTTGTATTTTTAGTAGAGACAGGGTTTCGCCATGTTGGTCAGGCTGGTCTGGAACTCCTGACCTCATGTGATCCTCGGCCTCCCAAAGTGCTGGGATCACAGGTGTGAGCCACTGCGCCCGGCCCCAGTGTTTTCCTTCATGGCAGTTTCAGCTCACACATCCCCTGCTCCAGGTGATAACATCAAGGTCAAGCAATCACTGTTGCATGTGCTCCTACAGGGTGTCTGTCTCAGGCAGTCCCCCTAAAAGTCCTATAAGGCAGCCTGGTGCGGTGGCTCACGCCTGTAATCCCAGCCCTTTGGGAGGCCAAGGCGTGCAAATCATGAGGTCAGGAATTTGAGACCAACCTGGCCAACACGGTGAAACCCTATCTCTACCATTCTACTAAAGATACAAAAAATTAGCCAGGCGTGGTGGTGCACGCCTGTAATCCCAGCTACTCAGGAGGCTGAGGCAGGAGAATCACTTGAACCCAGGAGGCAAATGTTGCAGTGAACTGAGATTACGCCACTGCGCTCCAGCCTGGATGATAAAGAGAGATTCTGTCTCAAAAAAAGAAAAAAGTCCTGTAAGGCAGGCCTTGTGACTCCTACTTTACCGATGAGGAAACAGAGGCCCAGAGAGGTGAAGTAGTGCCCAGGGGCCCCAAGCTGGCCACACACAGCAGGGGGAGACACAGCCTCTCTCTTTCAATGCACTGTGCAAGAAGAGCTGGCGAGGATGCTGCAGGCTGGAGAGAGACAACCCCCGCGGGAGGACCAGGGTAGGACACCCCCAGCCCAGCCTCACTCTGCCACAGTGCCTGGACCATGATGGCAGCGAAGTGCTCACCTGCTGACTCAAGGCTCTCCCCCAGACGTCTGGTTCCTCAAGGGCAGGGACCTGTGCTGTTGGCCACCGTAGTTCTGGCGGCTCTAGTAGCAGCGCTGTGCCCGGCACACAGAGGGCAAGCAGGTGTTAGTTCCGTGAACAACTGACCTCTAAGCCTCAGTCTTTTTTTTAATTATTTTTTTTGAGATGGGGTCTCACTCTGTCACCCAGGCTGGAGTGCAGTGGCGAAATCTTGGCTCACTGCAGCCATCGCCTCCCACGATCAAGCCATTCTCCTGCCTCAGCTTCCCGAGTACCTGAGACCACCGGTGCTCACCACCATGCCTGATTATTTTTTGCATTTTTAGTAGAGACAGGGTTTCACCATGTTGTCCAGGCTAGTCCCAAACTCCTGACCTCAAATGATCTGCCCACCTCGGCCTCCCAAAGTGCTGGGACTACAGGCATAAGCCGCCATGCCTGGCCTAGCCTCAGTATTTTCATCTGGAAAATGAGTCAGTTCAGTAAGTTAGTAGTGTTCATGTGCTTAGGTCTTCTGGGGCTATGGGAATGGGGACTGCTATTAACAGTGATCAGCTGTTGCCTTTTTGCTACATTTCCTCTCCAAGTTGCTATTGGGAAAACCATCCTTTGGGGATCCCTGTGCCCTTGGTCCAGAGTGAACACAGCCTTTCTTGCCTCCCCTAGTACAAGGAAGAAATCTCTCCAGATTTCTAGAATTAGGGCCCAATGAGGAAAAGGGGACACCAGCAAGGCCTGTGCATCGGCTGCAAGATAAGAAAGGGGACTGAGAGGGCAGGGATGCCAAGGACTGGAGGACAGGAGTGCAGCTTACGCCCTCTGGCTGGGGTCCCTGGGACCCGTCTGTGGCATCAGGACTGCCTGCTGGGTTGGGTGGTATGTTTTGTGTGACCCGAGTTGGCCAACAGAGGACAGCAAAATACATTTTTTATGATCCTGCGAGGTTGAGGCCAGTCACGTCTTCGTACGGAGAGGCTGGGCGGTGGAGAGGGACAAGTCATGTCTCAGTTATGTGGATTCTCTTTGCGAAAGAGGGGCCACCTCTGTGATAGATATGGGGGTCCCTGGGCAGGGGTGTGGGTGGAGCAGATTTTAGGAGGGGGATGGGGGGGTGGGCGTCTCCCTTACTGCGGGAAAATGAAAAGTATTACAGCTATGGCTGGTGAGAGTGTCAGCGCCAGAGGCCAGATCTTTGCCAGGTGGCGGGGACACCCTTATGCCCTACCCCCAATTTCCAGCACCTCTCCAAGAGCCCTTAGCCCCGGAAGCAGCAACAGTGACATTGGACTGGGGAGTAGGAAGCATAACTTTATTTTCTGGCTCGAAGGGGGTTGGTATTTGGGGGACTTCTTGGGAACACGGCATGTCTGTGCAGATACAACCCTGGGCATCCAGGGGCTCCAGCCATCCCAGAGGAGGTGAGGGACCGCCCAGGGGTGGGTGTAGGAGGCTTGGGGACCCGGCCTGATGCTGCACCTACTTTTACTGTTTGTTCACGGGGGTTGTGTGTGTAAGGGGGGTTGGTGCTGAAAATTGGGGGAAGGGCCAGAAGCGCCAGCTGGCACCGACACTGGCACTGGGTGTTCCCGAAAGACGGGGGCAGACCGGGTCTGAATCTTCAGTGGATGCGCCCCCAGCTCCGGGATACCTCAAGCGCCTTTGGAAGACTTCCGCACTCCCCTCGGGAGGGAAGCCCGGCCTCGGCTTCGTCTCCGCGCTGCGGTGGTACTGGAAGTGGGGACTCTTTTCCCCTCCTCCGTCCCCCGAGTTTGGAGCACCCCGGGCTGTGCCCCCCGCTCCCAGGTCGAGGCTGACGTTGCCGCCGCATTTCTAGGAATGCCCCTATCCGCTGACTATATTTGGCGAGGGTTTCTAGGAAGGCGCCCCCCCACCCCGGCCCCCGGCCCCGCCCCCGCCCCCGCCCCAGCCCCCACTCGGGCGGGCGCGCTCGGCTTCCAAGCTCTCGCCCTCTCTCCCGGGCCGGGGAGGAGCCGCCCCGCCGCCTCCCCAGCGCGGCCAACCCCGGGCTGGCCCAGCCCCCGCCCCAGGCCGGCCATAGGGCGCTGGGGGGGCGGGGGGGACCGGGGGCGCGGCTTTGTGGCGGCAGCGGACCGTGGAGGCCGGGTGCAGCCCCGTCGGCTGCGCGCTCTCTGCAGAAAAGGATTTTCTACGCTCCCCGCCCATCACTTGGATCTCGTCTGGGGAGGGGCGGATTTTTTTTCTGGAAGTACCCAGCTTTCCACTGTGGAGGATTTAAGGCTGGGCTCCAATCGAGTCGGAGGCTGCAGGGCCCGCGGGGCGCCCCCCGCCCGGCGCCCGCCTGCCAGGAGACTGGGACGGCGCAGCCCTGGGGGGGGGCCCCTGCACCCCCGGAGGCGGCAGCGGCGGTGAGTGCTCCCCTTCTTCCCGCCTGGCACCTTCCCCCAGCCAGGGCAGGGATCGCGGCAGGTGGGTGCCGAGGCCCCCGGGGCCGAAGGGGTGTGGGGCGGCTGCCTGCGGGGTGGATGGGAACTGGAGCGGGGTGGTGGCCGCAGGGGAGCGCGCGGCTCTCCCGGGACCCGGCGCGAGACGGTTGTCTGGGCTGCGATCGCCGCCGCTGCCGCCACCCCGGGCTCCCCCACGGCCCCTCTCCCCGGCCCCTCCCCCGCTCCCCAGGAGGGCATGTGAGGCCAGGAGGTGGGAAGGGGGCGAGGCCGCCCCCTGTCTCCCTCTTGTCGGGGCTTGGAAATTGACGAGGCGGTGGAGCGCCCGCCTCCCCGCCCCCACCCCGGAAAGCCCGCTCGGGAAACTGACTCGCTGCGTGACCCCGATGTCAATGCCGCGCGCGGAGCAGGCCGGCCGCGCCCGCTGCTCCACGTGCGCCCGGTCCCCGTTGGCATGGGCGGCGGCGACTGCTGGGGCCGGGCCCCGGGGATTCCGGACCAGCCGGGAACCACCGTCCCGGGAGAGTTACCGCCGTTCCCCCCAAATAAAGTTGTCTGCGCCCTCCCCTCGAAGAGCAGGCAGCCATAGCGCGTTGGCTTTAGCTTCTGCAGGACAGGGGGAAAAAAAAAAACAAACTAGGTTCCGGGGTGCGGAGCGGGGTGTCTGTGCCCGAGACGACACCAAGTTAGGAAAAGAAGTTAGATGACAGAGCAAGACCCTGTCTCAGAAAAAAAAAAAAAAAAAAAAAAAAGGAAAAGGCATTTTGATTTGGGAGTGGGGGGAGTGGCGTTTCTGGTTTCTCTTTGCTTCCAATCCCCACCAAGCGGAGCGTTGGAATGCGCCGCTCATGTCCTCTGAGGACACATCCATATTTATAATTTATTTTTAGGAGAAGTTGTGAAAAAGGAGGGGGTTAAAATGAGGAGAAAAGGTGCGTGGGGGAGTGGCCCTTCCAGAACCCAGAGGCCAATTGAGCTATTAAAATGGAAATCATTTCCCCCAATTTGGGCGCGCAGCAAATTTGACTTTAATGAGAGACGATTAAGGACACAAATAACCTAACTTTATTTAGCTGGAGATGGGAGTGGGGGAGACTGTACGAGGCACATGGGACACCCGATTTATGCGCTGCTAAGGGACATTTGGGGAGCCCCTCTTGTTCTCTGGGAAGCTTTCAGGCCTGTTTGCCGGGCGAGATTGGGGATTGATCCGGCAGGGAAGAGGCACCCCAGAATAAGCGATTCTCCTGCCCTCAGCCATGGGGTGGGCAAATGCCCCCTTCTCCCACAGCGACCCGCTGGCATTTTGGTGAGATGAACCGCCGTCCCCGAGGGAACACCCAGTAACAATTCCTTCACTGATCCGGGATTCTCCAAACTCCTGCCTCCAAGGTGGCCTAGCCCGGTGCTGTCAGCCATGAAGGGGACTCACTTCTTGAGAAAAGAGGCTTTAGAGGCTGTGGTCCCAGAATCGGGGTTTTGAGGGCGAGATGAGTTTATTTTTTATCCAACTGGCCCTCAAAGTCCCGCTTTTGGGGTCATTCTGGACAGCGAGGGACTCAGGCCCCGGCAGTCCCAGGAGGGTGAGAGCAGAGAGCTACCACCCCCAGGCAGCGCGTCTAAAACCTGGCTGGGGGGAAAAGTCAGGGAGAGGTTTGCTACTTTCCATAAAACTAAAAGGTCCTTTCGAGGGCGGTATTCTTATATGTGTGTGTTCTCCGTTTGCCCAACCTACTGTGTTTTCCGAGGGCTTCTCTCCTTGGGAGGCCCCAAAACGATGCAAGGAAGAGAAAGTACATCCCCCCGACAACCCCCACAGTGGTTTAAGGGACAAGATTGGATTGGAAAGGAATTCGTAGGATGTCAGTTGTGGGAAAGTGCTTGAAACCCCCAAATAAGGCACTCCTGAAATTATGAATTGTAATGTCATTAGATTTGTCTTTACGTTTGTTGAATTAAGAGCAACCAGCTGTTTGCTTCCACCTGGAATTGCAACACATCTTTGCAACTCTTTGCTACTTTGCTGTTGGAATGTGTTTTTTGGTTTTGCGTTTTTTTGAGATGGAGACTTGCTCTGTCGCCCAGGTTGGAGTGCAATGGCACGATCTCGGCTCACTGCAACCTCCACCTCCTGGGTTCAAGTGATTCTCCTGTCTCAGCCTCCCGAGAAGCTAGGACTACAGGCGTGTGCCACCATGCCCAGCTAATTTTTTGTATTTTTACTAGAGATGGGGATTCAGCCTGATAGCCGGGATGGTCTTGATCTCCTGACCTCATGATCCGCCTGCCTCAGCCTCCCAAAGTGCTGGGATTACAGGTGTCCACCACTGCACCCAGCCAGGCATTTTATAAAAGGTTGGATAATATGTTCAGGGGATGTCTGTAAAGCAAGGGTAGTGGGAATAAATGCCCCTCTCGGAACATTAAGCTTCAGTGTGTTCACTCACACACACACACACACACACACACACACTCACACACACACACACACCCTATTTAGTTGTAACCTATATAGACATCCACACACCCTAAGTTATTTGCAAGTCTAGATTTAAATTAAGTCTACACAGCAGGGAATAGAAAAGTGAGCTGTACCTGAAAAAAATTTCTGAACACAGCATTCTTGATAGAAGATTTAGTATTTTGAAAGACATGCCACATGTACACACAGATGACATTTGTGCTGCCTTGGCAAAAACAGTTCTTTACTTCCAGAGTTCTTTCTCTTTAGTATGGGACACGATGAAACAGCACAATTTTCAGGAGTCCACAATTCCAGCAAGGCTCACAGATAGGAAATTGTCACGTTGTGAATTGTGTTTGTGCTTTGCTGAATCGCCACCCGGAGCTGACTGTCAAATCCTATTTGCTTTGCTAAATAAGGATATCTCATCAAATTAGCCTTTAATGATACTTCCACAAATAGGGTGTTTTACGTGAATTAACGAGGCTGGAACACTGACTGTTTCTCCAAGATATTGAGCTATAATCGAGGCGACGAAGCTGAATGTTAAAATTACTGAATTGTTAAGTGTGCAAAATCAGACAGAATTTAGTGGTAAATGTGAAACGATTTCTGCTTTAATGGTGAGCGTTCGCAACAGCACAAGCATCACTTATATTCAGCTGTCTGAAACTGTGCATGTAATTATGAATACATTTAGCAAACCCCCCCCCCCCGCCCCAAGTCTGGAAACAGTCTAGTATGGTGAAGAGATTATAAATCAGCATTTTGCAGTGAGAAGTCATCATTAATTCAGCAAAGAATCACAGCTTCTTTTCAGATCTTTCCCACCACCCTCCTACACACCCCCCTCAACCAATAAGGGAAAAAAAATTCAACATGGAACTGCTGGATACACTGAATATATTTTGGCTTTTCTCTTTTTGCTTCTGTGTGAGAAACTTCATTAAGCAGTTGTTTCCCCCCCACACCCCCAAAGAAGTGTAGATTTAAGAAAAAAAAGCAACTTTGAATTTCATTCTTAGCAATATTCAAGCCATAGCTGATCTCAGGCAAAAAAGATCTTTCCATAGCAAAGAATAAGGTATGGCAAGGGGTAACATATTTAGAGGTGGTTCTGCAATGAATATGATACTTCCTTAAAAATAAAATATGCATTTGTGACTCAAACCAATGAAAGTTGGAAAAGTCCCTCCAAGAGAACACTCTCTGTTTCTCTTGCTAGCAACTCCCCAACCTCATGGTACGAACAGAAAGATGAAAATTCTTGCCATATCAAAGATAGCTTCCTAAAAGTCGATCAGCTCACCCGCCTTTAATTCAGATTGTAGAGTCAATACAGCTGTTTTGGCCACGAGGATAAAAATGAGTGCAGTGAAAAGTTAAGGCGAACTTGGTACTTAAAATCACTTGCCAGAAAATGAGTCGTGTACAAACAAAACATTGCTGATCAATTACTTTCAGCATGCATTTTCTTTCTCGCCTGAGCACCCCAAACACAGGAAATGTAGAGTTCTTTTTGCTTCTTCTATCACAACAAGGTGAAAATAAACCCTGAACAAAAACACTGACACAGACATGATATAAACAACGTAGTTTTCAGGCCTGGTAGCCAAGCTGACTTTTCAGGTAAAGAGATGGACGTTGAAGAAATAATTTAGAAGCAATGGACTTGGGGCTCCCTCCATCACCCCATCTCCCAGCTGACCCCTCCTCCCCTTCTCCTGGTCTTTTTTCAAAGCAGCCAGTGTTCAGATGCAGCCTTCCCAGTGTCGCCAGTTGTAGGAGTCATATGTACATATTTACCAAGCTTTAAAATAAAGTTTCTGGTTTTACATCATCTTCCTTCTATAAAACATCTGGGTTTACGGAACCACAAAGCAAACTTCTTTCTCAGTGTCCCTGAAAGGCCGCACCACTGCAGCAAATGGACCTCCCTGGAAAGTGAAAACCCCAGATTTGGGTGTTAGAAGAAAGCCATTTAAAAAATGCTTTGGGAAGATGGGGTGGGGGAGACAGATTTGGGCTTTTCTTGGGGACTTCGCCTGAGCAGGGAGAAGAGTTAGCGGCTGGTTGAGCCTGAGGTTAGCTGTGCGGCGTGGTATGAAAGTTTTCTCAGAGATGTGCAAAATCGAGGCTCTCTTGCTGGAATCACGCGTGAGATCGGGGCTGGGCCTGTTGGTACTGGTGTCAGTGCCCAAGACAGCCAAGATCACTGCCAGCCAAGGCCCAGACGTGGCTTTAGAGCCACTACTGGTGCCCAGACAAGTCCAGACAGGTGTCTGGGGGTCTTTCCTCCCGGGATGAAGCCTGCAGCAATTTGGCCAGAAGATGGGGTGTTTGGCTCTTAAAGGGAGCCTCCCCAGAGACTCAGCAGGGTTTCATAGCCTGGTGACCCTGTGGGCTCTGGCAAGAGCAGAACCCCACTTTGCTAAACTCAGCCTTGTAAATGCTCAAAGGGGAACGGACGAGGCTGTCCCACAGGCTCGGAGCAAAGCTGTCCTATGTGAGTGCAAATGTGGCTCTCGAAGATTCAGAGGCAAAGCTGCGCTTATGCAGCCGGGCCCCCGGCCCTTGCTCTCTGGCACTAGGGCCACAATCCTTCGACTTGGGGTGGGCCTAGGAGGCGTGGCTCCCAGCCAGCAACACAACACACAGCACGTGCGAGTTACTGTGCAGGTGTTTGCTGGTCTCTCCTCCAACTCGGGGAGGCCTCCCACCTGGGAGCTGAGAGGAAAACCCAGGCCAGGAGGGGCAGGGCTACAGGCTGGAAGCGGAAAGAAGTGGGCCCGGTGGACAGAAAGAGGGGCACCAACTAAGCCACCTTGGGGGTCAGCCCAGAGTGAGAATGAGGCTGGAATTCTAGGCTAAAACACAGAAGAAAACAGTCTGCGGCCTCCCTGCCCTGGCACCAAAATGTGCCTGCTCCAGGAAGTCGCACCAAGCCCTGAGTCAGCCAAACGCAAGGGACTCCCATTTGGCCCCAGTAACTGGACTCCAGGCCACCCAAAGGCCTCATGGGTTCCCGATCATATCTTAGAATGGCGTTAAAAGGTCCAGACCCGGTGCTCCTAGGCCATGCTGTATTTAGCCCTAGGTTAACCCGGAGAATATTTTAGGTGCTACTTGAAAGAAGAGATCTGGGCCCCAGTTGTCGGCTGTCACATGGCAAGGGTAGAATCGTTCCCTCACAGGCCTGGCCGAGATGGCCAGGTGCTCACTGGTATAGATGCCCAGAGTCCCTGCCAGAGCTTCGGGGCCACTCGACAGGTGCCAGAGAGTCAGCCAGCGACGGGGGAGTCTGTTCTGGATGGGGATGCCTTTTCACCCCGTTCTCAATCTGAAGGCAGTGAGTTCACTTCCATTCATTCACAGAACTCACAGAGGCTGTTTTCAGGCCCTCTCCTCTCTGAGATGGCCCAGTGTGATATGCCAGCCTGTGGAGTCAGCTCCTCCTCCGGAGTCAGCCATGTGGAGGGATTAACCCTTTCCCAGCTCTGAGGGTGCTGGCTGGCATAGGAGGCACTCGCCTGAAGGAGCCTCAAAGGTCATAGACCCTGGGGAAGACACCCTGGATTCCTTACTCCTCAGATCTTGGTGGCTGGACCAAGAGATGATACCCGGTACCTTAGCAGTAAAACCCATCCCCTTTTTTCTGAGACAGTGTCTCACTCTGTTGTCCAGGCTGGAGTGCAGTGGTGCGATCACAGCACACTGCAGCCTGAACTTCCTGGGCTCAAGCGAACCTCCAGCCTCAGCCTCCTGAGTAGCTGGGAGAACAGGTGCACACCACCACACCCGGCTATTTTTTGTAGAGACTGGGGAGTCTTGCTATGTTGCCCAGTCTGTTCTCGAACTCCTGGCCTCGAGCAATCCTCCCACTTTGGCCTCCCAAACGGGAATTACAGGCGTGAGCCCCCACACCCAGCCGCTTTGCCCCTTTTGCCCCACCAGCGATAGGCACTCTACTCCCCGACCCATGCCTTAGCCCTTCCTTCTGTGTTGTGGAAACCAGATATTTTCATCAGCTTTTCCAAGGGGACTGACTTTCTCACATTCCAGAGGAGGTGCTGCTGAAGGAGTCGTTCACTTAGATCACTAATGAGGGTCTGGAACAGTCGCTCGAAGTTTGGGGGAAACGTCTCGTGTCTCCTGTGATGCGCCTGGCTTTAGGGAATAATCCTTGTATCCGTTCTGGGAACCTGCTCTGGGATTCCAGATGTGTGGTTTTCTGTATGGAAGCAGCTGCATTGAGACCTATTTGGCCAATTATTGAGAAGATGAGGTCCGTTCGAGAGCCGGCACGGAGCTGCCGAACGCCATGAAAGCACTCACTTGTTTAAAGTTTGCTCTAACTTTGTACATTTTTTCCCTTTTAGTTTTGGCTCTTGGTGCTCTGAGAGCTACCACTTCGTGCCAGCTGGTTCGTTACCGCAGGGAAAATGAGGGACTTTTGGGGGCAGATGTGTTTCCATTCCACTATCATAATGCCCCTAAAAATCCTTATTGCTCTTGCAGTATTCCTCGGGGGTCCCTGGGCCGGAAAGCCTTCAGCTCGGAGTTCCTCCAGCAATAAAAGAAGAGAAAGCTGTTCCCCAAACTCTCCCGCTGTAGTGTCTTCTGGGTCCCTGATAGATGTCTTCTTGTGCTCAGAACTGGTTCTCACTGTGAAAATTCAAAGACGCCATGCGCACACACTGATTGCTAAATGTGCTTTTGCCCTCCAGGGGCAGACATCGAGATCCGGCCTGGGAAAGGGTTCAGCTGTGGCTCCCAGTCAGCGTCAGCATTTGCTCTGGGGGGTTGTGGCGGGAGGTGGGGAAAGTGGAAACAAGTGTTACCTGTTTGGCGAGGCCTGGTCCTTGCAGCCAGGGCCTCCCAGGATCATCGCCTTGGCAGGGGGCCCTGGGCAGTCCTGGCTCACCTGCTAGCTCCTTGAGACACAACACTTTCCCGCTCACTGCCTCAGTTTCCCCATACACCAAGGGAGGGGCAACACCCCCTGCTCCAGCTTCAAAGGTTTCTTGGATGTATCCGATGTTATAATGAGCTCTAACAACGTATAAGCTCTGAAGGTGCTTTGAAAATGCGGTAGTCCAGCCAGGAGCGGTGGCTCATGTCTGTAATCCCAGCACTTTGGGAGGCTGAGGCGGGTGGATCACGAGGTCAAGAGATTGAGATCAGTCGGGCCAACATGGTGAAACCCCATCTCTACTAAAAATACAAAAAATTTGCATGGTGGCAGGCACCTGTAGTCCCAGCTACGTGGGAGGGTGAGGCAGGAGAATGGCTTGAATCCAGGAGGCGGGGTAGGAGTGGGCTGAGATCGTGCCACTGCACTCCAGCCTGGTAATTAATAGAGTCAGACTCTCAGAAAAAAAAAAATGGGGTAATCCAGGCATTAAACATGAAAGGTGATAATCCGAATACCTGCAGAGGAAATTCAGATGGTTGGGAGAAGGCAGCCCAGCCCTGAGCCTGGGGTTCTGGAATTAGCTAGGCCTGCATTCCAGACTGAGCTCTGTGGCTGCCTTGCTGTGTCACCATGGACAAGTGAGTCAACCTCTCTGAGCCACCAAGCCCTCAGGCATGAAACCTATAACTCGGAATAGATGCCTCCCAAGTCTGATTTGCCCATCTCTGATTTTAAGGGGTGCCTAGCTAAAGGTGAAAATTATTCTAATAGGTGTTCTTTGCACTGCTGATTTCTATTTCAGGCAATTGGTTAATTTTCCATTTAGGGTTGGGAGACAAGGGTCCTTTTCCCATCAATTGTTATCAGTAAAAAAAAAAAAGAGTGGTTTTTGTTTTTTTTTTTTTTGGGAGACGGAGTTTCGCTCTTGTTACCCAGGCTGGAGTGCAATGGCGCGATCTCGGCTCACCGCAACCTCCGCCTCCTGGGTTCAAGCAATTCTCCTGCCTCAGCCTCCTGAGTAGCTGGGATTACAGGCATGCACCACCATGCCCAGCTAATTTTTTGTAGTTTTAGTAGAGACGGGGTTTCACCATGTTGACCAGGATGGTCTCGATCTCTTGACCTCGTGATCCACCCGCCTCGGCCTCCCAAAGTGCTGGGATTACAGGCATGAGCCACCACGCCCGGCCTTGTTTTTTGTTTTTTTTTTTTTTAAAGAAAAATATTAAGCACCTACAGGTGGCTTGAGGATGGGGCAGAAATCAAGAAAGTCATTTGTAAACTTTCAGAAGTCCACTTTTTTTTTTTTTTAAGACTTAGTCTCACTCTTAACCGCCAGGCTGGAGTACAATGGTTCGATCTCGCCTCACCGTAACCTCGGGGTTCAAGTGATTATCCTGCCTCAGCCTCCCAAGTAGCTGGGATCATAGATGCCCACCACCACGCCCAGCTAATTTTTCTATTTTTAGTAGAGACAAGGGTTCACCATGTTGGCCAAGATGGTTTCGATTTCTTGACCTCGTGATCCGCCCACCTCGGCCTCCCAAAGTGCTGGGATCACAGACGTGAGCCGCCTCGCCTGGCCCACAGGTCCACTTTTAAAGAATTCTTGTTTATCTTAGGGATTTTCCACACCCCTGTAGTCTGTGTGGAAAGGGGCAAGGGGAGAGGGGGAAATTGCCAGTTCAGATCTGTAGAGGGCTCCAGCATGACAAAACTGGTGTCACACAGCTTCCTTTTTGGGGCTGAGAAGCCACCCTTTCCTCCTCACTGACACCACTGGGACCCCTCACACTCTCTCTCCTGCATCCATCCATAGCTCGGATTTCTCATTTTAGGGTCACGATGACCCAGCACCCCCCTTTCTGGCCAGGGCACCTCCTTGGCCTTGAGGGGCACTCGCCTGACAGGCCTCCCTGTGCTGGACCTGGGCACCAGCTGCCCGCCAGCCCCCCGGGACAGTGGTTTTACGGGGAAGCAGTGGGTGATCATTCCCAGCCAGCAGGGGCCAACTCTGGTTTCAGTTTCTGCTGCGTCATGGGGTGGGGGGTGGCAGCGGGGCCCCGCTGGCCAGCTAGGGCAGGCACTGAGAGGCCTGCAGACAGCTGCTGGCCCTGCTGCCAGAACAAACCCCCCCAACCACCCCTTGCAGCCTGCCAGGATGGGGCTGGGCTCTCAGGCGCCCCTTAAATCTCTCCACCTGCAGTGTCAGGGAGCCCCAAGCAAGAAAAGCCTGGGACCAGTTAGACGGTTTCCTGAGTTGTTGGAGATTGCCCCAAAACATTTTTTTTTTAATTGAGACAAGATCTCTCTCTGTCACCCAGGCTGGATTGCAGTGGTACTGCCATAGCTCACTGCAGAGTCGAATTCCTGAGCTCAAGCGATTGTCCTGCCTTGGCCGCCCAAATCCCAAAGTGCTTGGGATACAGGCACATGCCACCGAATGCTGCCTAAAACAAGTTTATAAATCATGCAGGCTAAAATCAAGAGAGCTGTGGCTCTTGCTTCTGGGTTGAGTTGCTGCGGCTGGACACTGCTTCTGGCCTTCCTTCACTGGACAGATGTGTGCTGCGCTGGGTGTCAGGTGCTGGAGGTACAGCAGGGAGCCAGACAGCCCCTGCCCGCACGGGGCTTACTTACAGTTGAGTCAGGGGAGACAGATCAAAGAAGCAAGGAAATAATCCCGTTACGATGAAAATTTCACGCTGAATACTTGGTGTCAGGATCTCAGAAGGGAGCGTGCATGGGTGTCTGTCATGAGTCAGCTCCTAGAACACATAGCATAGGAGGCAAGGGAAGGCTGCCCCTTCACCCTCTAAAGGGTTGCTGAAAATAACTGACAGGCCAGGCACGTTGGCTGACGCCCATAATCTTAGCACTTTGGGAGGCCGAGGTATGGATTAGTTGAGCTCAGGAGTTCAAAACCTTCCTGGACAACACAGCGAGACCTTGTCATTCATTCATTCATTTGAGACAGGGTCTCACTCATGTCACCCAGGCTGTAGTACAGTGGCACAATCTTGGCTCACTGCAACCTCCGCCTCCTGGGTTCAGGCGATTCTCCTGCCTCAGCCTCCCAAGTAGCTGGGACTACAGGCATGCACCAACATGGCCAGCTAATTTTTTTTTTTTTGGTATTTGCAGTCGAGATAGCGTTTCACCATGTTGGCCAGGCTGGTCTTGAACCCCTGACTTCAGGTGATCTGCCTGCCTCAGCCTCCCAAAGTGCTGGGATTACAGGCCTGAGCCACAGTGCTCGGCTATTTTATATTTATTTAAAAAATTTTTTTACCAAAAAAAAAAAAAAAAAAAACAAAAAGATAAAAAAAAATAAAAAAAAAAAAAAAAAATTTTTTAAAAAAAAAAAAAAAAAAAAAAAAGACTGAGAACAGGTGGATTAATAGGAGAAAAAGGTGTATAAATTTATTCACCATGCATAAATGCCAGGGGAGTGGCAGGAGAATGATTACCCAGTAACCCAGTGAGGTCCAGATACTTAAAAACCCTGTAATCCTGGCAGTGTGGGAGGCCGAAGCAAGTGGATTGTTTGAGCCCAGGAGTTTGAGACCAGCCTGGGCAACATAGCAAAACCCTGTCTCACCAAAAAAAAAAAAGAAAAAAAAAAATTAGCCAGGTGTGGCGGCATGCACCTGTGGTCCCAGCTACTTTCAAGGCTGAGCCAGGGGGATTGCCTGAGCCCAGGAGGCAGAGGTTGTAGTAAGCTGAGATCACACCACTGCACTCCAGCCTGGGTGACTGAAACCTAGTCTCAAAAAATATATAAAAATAGAAATAAAGACCTCCATCACAGGAGAACGGAGATTGGGGAAGGGTAGCCACTCTGAGGGGTAGTAAATGATTTTTAGGAGGAATGAGTGGGTCTGATGCTGGGACAATGGTCAGTGAGTAATTGCTTTAGGGGGTCAAATGGGACCGGAATGCACAGAATAGTTTGGGACGAACTCTCTCTGGGCTCCAGGTGTGGTGTTTCATTTCATTCTCTTCCTCTGTGATACGAGTTTTCATCTTCTCTGTTTAATGACATTTCTGGGAAAGAGTCGAAGGCAATTGTGTTCCTCTTTGGCGGGTGTGGTTTCCAGGTACATGAGGGAACTCCAGGCAGCAGCCTTCTCCTGCCCATTCAGAGGGACAGAGGATGGAGAAACAGGATGGGCGGGGGTGGCGTTGGAGACACCTTAAAGCTGCTTTCGTTTGGCACATCAAAGAGCCATATTTTGGGGTATCGTTTTCTGAGCCCCAACAATGGGTTGGATGAAGAACAGAGACCAGGAGCCAGCTGTCCAGTGTTTGAACGTGGACTCTTCTGCTGAGTGGTCAGGTGACCGCTGCCAAGATACTTCCTCTCTGTGTGCCTCAGTTCCCCCATCTACAGTTACTAGAATATTAGGGCACAGCATAGGGATGCGGTGAGGGTGAAATACATGAACGTCTGTAAAGAACTAAGCACGGCGCCTGACACTGACGATGTGCTATATAAGTCTTAGCTATTATATAAGAATAATAACTGTGAAGTATTATTATTTTTTGTATATTTTAAAATGTGAACTATTATTGTAAGACGAAATTTGACAGCCACAGCAGGCCTGGATCATCTGTCACGTGGCTGAGCCTGTCTTCTGTGCTAAACGCCTGACAGGCCTCATCCCACCTGATGGCCGAAACCAACCACAGGTGCACCTCATTGACATCTCAGGCTGGGGAAACTGAGGCTCGGGCTGGTGAAGAGAGGTATTTGAGGCTAACCAGCGGGCAAGCAGTGTGATCTCGGGTGCAGGGCTGTTTTTGGGGGTGGGCACCCACACTTAGTTGACTGCTCTGAGGCCAAGGCATGGGGATTGCTTGAGACTAGAAGTTGGAGACCAGCCTGGGCAACATAGCCAGACCCTCTTTTTTTTTTTTTTTTT
>NW_016107437.1:5172701-5187220 GCF_001604975.1 Cebus imitator
TTTTTTTTAGTAGAGATGGTGTTTCACTGTGTTGGCCAGACTGGTCTCAAACTCTTGCCCTTGTGATTGATCTACCTGCCTGGATTATAGGTGTGAGCCACCGTGCCTGGCCCCCTCATTTCTTTAAAACAAACAGACAAACAAACAAATTACCCAGGCATGGTGGCACGCCCCTGTAGTCCCAGCTACTCAGGAGGCTGAGGAGGGAGGCTGGCTTGAGCCCAGGAGGTCGAGGCAGCAGTGAGCTGTGACAGCGCCACTGCACTCTAGCCTTAATAACTTTGGAACAAGGGGACTCAGACTTCCATTTTGCAAATTATGTAGCCAGTCCTGCACTGATCTAAGGAACTCCAGAGCTGTCACTCTTAACTCCTACCAGCTATGCATCACACAGCCAGGCCCGCAGTCATTTTCCAAGTCATGAGCATGGTGTTTTGTAGTGGGACTTAGATCCTGGGAGAATATGAAGACTCCTTATGGGGCTGAATTGCCTCCATTAAAAGACAGGCGGGGCAGTTGCTAAGGGCAGAGGCCATGACTTCTTCATTGCTGTATCCTCAGGGCCTAGTTTGTATTAGATGCTCAGCTAATAGCTGTATCATGAAGTCACAGAATCAGAGACTGCTGTATCTCACGGGACCTAACCTACTTAAATGACACCTTCCAGGGAAGCAAGTCAGTGGTGCAATGTCAGGTGTCAGTTATCCCAATCACCACCCCCCAACCCCCAGCAGGCTTCTGGACAGCCCATGAGGGTCCCCTAAGATCCTCCCCCTGCCCCAAACCTGTGTGCCCACACCTTGGAGTAGATTCCTGCTTAATGGGCTCTGGGTAGGGGGTTCAAAGGTAATACAAGTATTTGAAGGCATGTGGGGGCTGGGTGTGGTGACTCACACCTGTAATCCCAGCATTTTGGGAGGCTGAGACGGATGGATCACCTGAGGTCAGGAGTTCGAGACCAGCCTGGCCAACGTGGCAAAACCCCATCCCTATTAAAAATACAAAAATTAGCCTGGTGTGGTGGCATTCACCTGTCATTTCCAGCTATTCAAGAGGCTGAGGCATGAGAATTGCTTGAACCTGGGGGCAGAGATTGCAGTGAGCTGAAACTGCACTACTGCACTCCAGCCTGGGTGACAGAGTGAGCCTCTGTCTCAAAATAAATAAGTAAATAAATAAATAAAATAAGGCTGGGCATGGTGGCTCATGCCCATAATCCCAGCACTTTGGGAGGCCAAGGCAGGTGGATCACGAGGTCAGGAGATTGAGACCATCCTGGCCAACATGGTGAAACCCCATCTTTAAAAAATAATAAATAAATAAATAAAAATAATGGCAAACGGGCTTGGCTTCTGGAGCGCCTACACTGAGGAAGTGGCAGGGTATAGCCCAAATAATAGTTGGATGATAGTTCTAGGCAGGTTCAAGACCCAGCTGGGGGTCAGGGGTTGTGGTCCCCTGAATTGGTCAGTGAGAGGGTTTGGAGAAATGATCCCTTTTCCTCTGAAATTGGAAGATCATCAACACTCAAAGCTCCAAAATCTAAACAGTACTAAGAAGCAAAGAATGGTCTCAAAAGCCTAGAAGATATTTATAACAATTGTAAACATTTTTTTTTTTTTTTTGAGACAGAGTCTCACTCTGTTGCCCAGGCTGGAGTGGTGCGGTGGTATGATCTCGGCTCACTGCAGCCTCCACCTCCAGGGTTCAAGTGATTCTCCCGCCTCAGCCTCAGAAGCTGGGATTACAGGCACGCACCACTGTGTCTGGCTAATTTTTTCTTTTTTAAGAGACGAGGTCTTGCTGAGTTGCCCAGGTTGGAGTGCAGTGGCTATTCACAGGCACGATCCCACTAATGATCAGCACGGGAGTTTTGACCTGCTCCATTTCCAACCTGGGCAGGTTCACCCCTCCTTAGGCAACCTGGTGGTCCCCTGCTCCCAGGAGGTCACCATATTGATGTCAAACTTAGTGCGGACATCCGACTGGCATAGCACACTACAGCCCAGAACTCCTGGACTCAAGCGATCCTCCAGCCTCAGCCTCCCAAGTAGCTGGGACTACAAGCATGCACTACCACGGCTGGCTAATTTTTGTATTTTTAGTAGACATGGGGTTTCACCATGTTGGCCAGGCTGGTCTCGAACTCCTGACCTCAAGTGATCTGCCCACCTCAGCCTCCCAAAGTGCTGGGATTATGGTCCTGAGCCAGTGCACCTGACTTAAACATATTTATACTGTTCTTTGCCAGCTGTTTGCACAGGCATGATCCATTGTTTCAAGTAAACTTGTGAAGCAGAATCTGCCATCTTTATTTTCTAAATAACATCATAACTACTGATATGGACTAAATATTTTGTATGTACTAGGCACTACACATGTATGAAGTCATTTCAGTTGCATAAGCAACACATAAAAGGGACTGATGGAGATCCAGCTTACTGATGAGGAAGCAGACTTAGGGAGCTGCACTGACTTGTCCAAGGCTACACACCCAGCATGTGAAGAGCTGGGGCTCGGGGCTGGAACTTCCATTCCAAGGGTCAGCAGCCTATTTCCGTAAAAGGCCAGATTGTGAAGATTTTAGCCTTTGCAGGCAATATGGCCTCTGTTGCAGCTGTTCAGCTCTGCCATTTTTTTTTTTTTCTTTTTTTGAGGTGGAGTCTTGCTGTTGCCCAGGCGGGAGTGCAATGGTACCATCTTAGCTCACTGTAACCTCTGCCTTCTGGGTTCAAGCGATTCTCCTGCCTCAGCCTCCCAAGTAGCTGGGATTATAGGCATGTGCCGCCATGCCCAGCTCATTTTGGTATTTTTAGTAGAGATGGGGTTTTACCATGCTGGCCAAGTTGGTCTTGGGGTTTACCACATTGGTCTCAATCTCCTGACCTTGTGATCTACCTGCCTTAGCCTCCCAAAGTTAAAGTTTTAACTCAAAAGTTAAAATGGTATACACAGTACACAAACTAATGGATGTGGGTGTGTGTTGCCATAAAACTTTATTTACAAAAACAAATATTTCCTGACTCCTGTTCCTGAGCAAAAGCCTGCCCTTCAGTTAGAACATCATGAACTTGGCCCTGGCAACGTTCTTTTCTTCCCACCTGCGAGGTGACAGAGTTAGGTTTCAGAACAGGTGACCACTGTCTCTGGAGAGGTTAGGTTGGCTCCTTCTTTGAGGGAATTCTGAAGCTCTTGGAAATTAGATCTATGAGGATTTCTTAGTGACAGCCACAATAGAATACCCTGGGGATATGAACACTGTAATTTTAGTAGCTGACAACTGAGTAACTTTAAAGAGGAAAAAGTATTGTAGTTTAGAAAAATACCTCAATGGTCCACGTTGCCTGTGGAAGCCACTTCTTGGAAGTGAGAATAAAAATACATCTATTTTTAAAGAATCAGGTTCAGCGGGCTTGGTGGCTCATGCCTGTGATCCCAGTACTTTGGGAGGCTGAGGTGGGTGAATCACCTGAGGTTGGGAGTTCAAAACCAACCTGAGCAACATGGAGAAATCCCATCTCTAAGAAAAAGAAAAAGAATCAGGGTCTTGCTCTGTTGCCCAGGCTGGAGTACACTGGTGCCATTATAGCTCAATGCAGCCTCAAACTCCTGGGTCCAACTGATCCTCCCACTTCAGTTGCCTGAGCAGCTGGGACTACAGGTGAACATCACTCGTGGCTAATTTTTTTTTATTCTTTTGTAGAGATGGGGGTCTCACTACGTTGCTAGGCTGGTGTTGAACTCCTGGCTTCAAGTGATCTTCCTACATCAGCGTCCCAAAGTGCTGGAACTGCAGGCATAAGCCACCATGCCCGGCTGAAAATAGCTGAAGACAGAATGGCAGGGGTGTGTGTGTGTGTGTGTGTGTGTGTGTGTGTGTGTGTGTGTGTAGGAAGAGGGTGGAGGAGAGAGAGAGGGGATTTCCCAAGAGGGCAGGGAGCTGGAGGCAAAGGGTTCCTAGCAGGAGTGTCAGAGAAGGGTGTGACCTTTTTTTTAAAGCAGCTTTATTGAGAGATTATTCATTTAATGCGTACGATTCAGTGTCTTTGAGTGTATACACAGAGTTGTGCAACCATCATCATAATCAATGTTAGAATACCATCAACTCAAAAAGAAACCCTGGGCCGGGCACGGTGGCTCAGGCCTGTAATCCCAGCACTTTGAGAGGCTGAGGCAGCTGGATCATCAGAGGTCAGGAGTTTGAGATCAGCCTGGCCAAGATGGCAAAACGCCATCTCTACGAAAAGTACAAAAATTAGCCGGGCATGGTGGTGTGCACTTGTAATCCCAGCTACTCAGAAGGCTGAGGCAGGAGAATGGCTTGAACCTGGGAGGCGGAGGGTGCCGTGAGCCCAGATTGTGCCACAGTACTCCAGTCTGGGTGACAGAGCGAGACTCATCTCAAAAGAAAAGAAACCCAGAACCCTCCTGCACCCTAATCCTCCAATGCCCCCAACCCTGAGCAATCACGAATCCACTTTCTGCCCCTATGGATTTGTTTATTCTGCACAATTCCTATAAAAAGAATCACACAATTATGTAGTCCTTTGCAACTGGATCCTTTTACTTACTACAACGTTCTCAAGGTTCAGCCACGCTGTAGTATGGCTCAGAACTTCATTCTTTCTTACAGATGAATCATATTCTGTCTTATGGATAGACCACCATTTTGTTTACCCACTGTCAGTGATGGACGTATGGGCTGCTGACACTTACTGGCTACTATGAATAATGCAGCAATGAACATGCATGTGTAAATCTCTGTGTTAACATGTGCTTTCGTTTCTCTTGGGCATATAGGTCAGAGTAGAATTGCTAGGCCATAAGACAAACCTAACATTTTGAGGAACTGCCAGAGGCAAGTCTTAATATATTGCCTTTTTATTTATTTTTTTCTTTTCTTGAAACAGGATCTGGCTCTGTCACTGAGGCTGGAGTGCAGTGGCGCAGTCACAGCTCACCACAACCTTGAACTGCTGGGCTCAAGCCATCTGCCCACCTCAGCCTCCTGAGTAGCTGGGACCACAGGCACAAGCCACTATGCCTGGTCTTAATTGCCTTTTTAAAGTTTGTATTATAGAGTTTAAATTGTGAGCCATGGCTCACATCTGTAATCCCAACACTTTGCGAGGCCAAGGCGAGAGAGAGGATCACTTGAACCCAGGAGGTTGGGGCTACAGTGAGGTATAATCACATCACTGTACTTTAGCCTGGGCAACAGAGCCAAACCCTGTCTCTAAATAAATAAACAAATAAAACCCCACAACTTTGTATTATGGAAATTTCCCACCATACCTGAAAGTAGTTTGTGGTACGTAACCAGCACCCAGTACCCATCATCCAGTTCTCAGCCTTTTGCCTGTGATGTTTTTAGAGGCAGCGCAAGCATTTCAACTGATGTTGTTTCTTTGGCTGAAAGGTCAACATTTTCATTTGTCCCAAACCTTCCGGGCCTCCTACACCCACATCCTCGTGTGGGATGGGATTTGGGGAGAATGAGGAATTGGGGCAGAATCAAGGTGGGATAGGAAGGAACAGTCCCTGAGTGTGACAGGACTGGCCACCTTATTTGCAGGACCCAGGACAAAATGAAAATGGGAAGCCCTTTGTTCAAAAATTTATTTTAAAGTTGAAGATGGTAACAACGCGGGCTTGTGTCACTGCACAGGCTCCATGCCTTTGATGGCCAGCCTTCTCCTGGGGCTAGCAAAAAGTGCCCAAGCAGAACTGATTCAAAGGATGCAGGAATTTAGAGCCTTAGGTGTATGGGTGAGACAGATGCACCTCCAATCCCTGGAAAGATTCCAAGGACAGTTGGGTCTCCCCTGGTACATGGGACAAGATTCAAGCCCATTTCATTTGAATCTCCAAAAATAAGATGACCCCACCTGACATGTGGGTCATGAGCACTTTAAAAAAAAAAACAAAACAAAAAAAACACCATGTGTCTTAAGCCTTCTTCCCTAAGAGCCCACAGTCATTTTATTTGGCCACACCATTTTTGTCCTGGATTCTGAGTGTACTCCGATATCCCAGCAGATGGCGGGGCTGCAGTCTTAAAAACAGAGGTCCCAGCTGGGCGCGGTGGCTCACACCCGTAATCTCAACACTTTGGGAGGCCGAGGCAGGTGGATCACCTGAAGTCAGGAGTTCGAGACCAGCCTGACCAACATGGTGAAACATCATCTCTACTAAAAATACAAAAAGGGGTGTGGTGGCACACACCTGCAATCCCAGCTATTCGGGAGACTGAAGCAGGAGAACAGCTTGAACCCAGGAGGTGGAGGTTACAGTGAGCCGGAATAGTGCCACTGTACTCTAGCCTGGGCGACAGAGTGACACTCCTTCTGAGAAAACAACAACAACAACAAAACAGAGGTCCCCCTGTTTAGCAAACAACACAGAGCAGGACCAGGGATGCCTAACATGGCAGGTGGCCATGGGAGACACTGCCAAGCAGTCATGGTGCCCAGTCCATCTGAGCTCAGACAGAACTCCATTATCCTTGCCAAATGATCATGTTTACTCAAACACCCAGAGATTCGGAACCTCCAGTGTGTGTTGGGTTGACATCCAGGGACTTACATGAATAGGATCCAAGGTGCACTTACACCAACAGAGCCTTGTCATGTAGTACGGGGTAACTAGGAAAGGTGTGGAGAGGGAGGCGGAAAGGGACTCATGGAGAACAGATGCGAATTCTGCAGCTCCTCTCGTTCTCTGCGGGATGTTCATTCATTTCACTACCTGCCTACCTACTGTACATAGGCGCTGGGGACTGAGCATGAGCTAGCTGTATCGTATTCAAAAGACAGAGGAGGTTCCGACGCTTATGGGCAGAGGCAATCATAAACCAGTGACGCAAAAACGTTGTGAATCTGATCAAAATCGCGTAATGACAATGACAAAAAACTACAGCAACAAGTCTGGGTAAATCTTGGCTGGTAGCTTTGGGGTTTGTTAGACAACCAGAGTGGGATCTTAAAGCAGAGTCTGGCTCAAGATTGAGACAATTCCCAGCAGAATGAATGTAGCAGTAACACAGTCAGAAGGCCCTGGGGGAGGCAGGTGGCTTTTTGTTCCTGCCAACACACTCTCTCCCACTTCTGGTAACAGACCCACCATGCCATGGGAAGGTGGCCAAAAATGGCCGCCCACAGTACTTGTTCCTCTGCTATAGTAATTGGTACATAGTCCTGTGACTCAGCATGACCAATCACAGCAGCCCACTTCTGAGCCGGGACACAGTGATTGTTCCAGGTGTGGTCATGTGACCCAAGCAGGGCAAATTCAGGATTGTCTGCAGAGCTTGTAGGGAGGGTGTTTCTTTTTCTCTCTCCTCCTCTTTGGCATTCAGGCCTTAAAGAGGTGGACCTGGAACTACCAGTGGCCTCAGACACTAAGGTCAATAAGCAGAGAAAAGGAGAAATGAGCCATGAGGTGAGGGGGAATAGGGCAGGAAGACAACCCAGAACCTCCAGTCCTTGGATCCCAGAGAGCAACACACAACCTCTTCCCTATCCTCATAGTAGCTACACAGTGAATAAAATCCCTCATTCTACCTTATTCAGATCAACTTCAGTATCTGTTGTTTGCACCCCACGGTGTCCCGATTCAGGACTTGGGGACTGTTTTCCTTTCCGTGGATTGCGTAGAAGCAAAGATGACAGGTCATTCTCAGAACTCATACTCTCGTTCCGATGCGCCAGCCATACTTAAAAGAATCCCAGACCCATCTGCATGTTCACCACTGCGCCTCCTATTAATTTCCAGCCAGGATTTCAAGTCCTGCTCTAGTCATTTTACTCCCACCTCCCCCACCTTAACCCCAACCCCACGCACCTTCCCACTCTAGCCCGCGTGTGCAGCCTGCCCTGGCCTCTGCTGTGGCGCCTACCACATTTAATTTGTAATGATTTGTTTATGACTGTCCCCCTACTAGGGGAGACATTGAGCTTGAGGATGAGGCCTCATTCATCTCTGTACCCCAGGCCCTGGTACACACCAGGCAGGTCACAAGTATCGGAGGGAGGCAGGGGAGGAAGGAGAAAAGGAGTTCTTTCCTATTTTTTTCTGGTCCAACCAATCTGTCACTCATAGGCTTAAGTTCTGTATTTGTTCCCTCTGCCTACCTGTTTTCGTTTTTCTTTTTTTGAGATGGAGTTTCGCTCGTCACCCAGGCTGGAGTACAATGGCGCCATGTCGGTCCACTGCAATCCCCGTCTCCTGGGTTCAAGCAATTTTCCTACCTCAGCCTCCCAAGTAGCTGGGATTACAGGCATGTGCCACCACACCCAGGTAACTTTGTACTTTTTTCTTTTTCTTTTTTAATAGAGGCAGGTTTCACCATGTTGATCAGTCTGGTCTCGAACTCCTGACTTCAAGTGATCCACCTGCCTTGGCCTCCCAAAAGTGCTGGGATTACAGGCATGAGCCACCATGACCAGCCCCTATTTACCTTTTTCCCTCAGGTAGACACATCCTTCATGCCCTCACCTTCTTCAAGCCTCTACTCCAGTACCCCTTCCTGGAAACCCCCGTCCCTCTTTCCTAGCTTCTCACACTCTCTAGCACCTTCTACCCTCATCTACCCTCTTCTGTGTTCCATCTACGTTGTTTACTTTTATGTCATTGAAATGTCAGCTCCAGGCGGGCAAGCATCTTGTGTTCTTTGCTGGCTGTATCCTCAGCACCTAGAACTGTGCCTGTCACCTAACAGATGCTCAGTGAATATCTGTGGAATGGATTCTTTGTGTTTGCCAACACACACAGGTCTACCAAAGTTGTTTTCTCAAATACCTGTGCATTTCATGCTGCTTCTAATAGGTATAAGGAAACTATGGTTGTATCTTTTTCCTGGGGCTGCTATAACAAATTATCACAGACCACAGGGCTTCACACAACAGATTTATTTAAAAGTTCTAGTGGCCAGCCAGGCGCAGTGGCTCACGCCTGTAATCCCAGCACTTTGGGAGGCTAAGGCAGGTGGATCACAAGGTCAAGAGATCGAGACCATCCTGGTCAACATGGAGAAACCCCGTCTCTACTAAAAATATAAAAAATTAGCTGGGCATGGTGGCACGTGCCTGTAGTCCCAGCTACTTAGGAGGCTGAGGCAAGAGAATTGCCTGAACCCAGGAGGCGGAGGTTGCAGTGAGCCGAGATCACGCCATTGCACTCCAGCCTGGGCAACAAGAGCGAAACTCAGTCTCAAAAAAAAAAAAAAAAAAAAGTTCTAGTGGCCAGAACTTGGAAATCTAGCAGGCTACACTCCCTCCAGGCACGCTAGGGAAGATGTCTTGTCTCTTCCACCTTCTAGTGGCTCTGGCATTCCTTGGCTTGTGGCTGCATCACTCTAGTCTCTGCCTCTATCTTCTCACCTTCCTCCTCTCTGTCCTGGTCTCTGCTTCTCTCTTATAAGGATACATGGATTTCATTTCGTTCCTATCCGGATAATCCAGAACAAATGCCTCCTCTCAAGATCCTTAATCAGTCTTTTCCCAGCGATTCAATTTGAAAGTAGACATACTTATGATCTCCCTGGGGACAGCCATTTAGCCCACTGCAGGTTATCTACATAAAGAAATCAGAAAAGCAAAGATTCTCACCACCACCACCCGCCCCCACTCCATTGTCCCAGCAGGCATGTAATACAGAGAATATTATTGTGGTATGATTACTACTGCAGCTCACAGTGTGGAAATGATTTTTAAAACACCATTGTGTGTTCTTTATCCCAAATTTTTAAAATGCAACTGTGCCTATAGTAAAAAAAAAAATATACAAAAGAGAATAAGGTGGAAATAAAGGGGCGATTTGCCTGTTTTAATTATTCATTTTGTTTAGAGACATGGTCTCACTGTGTCACCCAGGCTGGAGTACAGTGGTGTGATCATAGCTCACTGCAGCCATGAACTCCTGGACTCAAGCAATAGTCCCACCTCAGCCTCCAGAGTAGCTGGGACTGCAGGCTCATGCCACCGCTTTTGTTTAATTCTTTTTATTATTAATGTTATTTGTAGAGACAGGGCCTCACTATATTTCCCAGGTAGTCTCGAACTCCTGGCCTCAAGCAGTCTTCCCACCTCATCTTCCCAAAGTGCTGGGACTAAAGGCTTGAGCCACCACGTTTGCCCTGCAATTTTTCTTTAACTCTAACCTTACTTTATAAGACGTGACCACTGCGGGCAGTTTGCACGATCTTCATAAATTTTGAAAGCATGCACTTTTCTTGGCTCATATTGGTAAGAAAGTTGGGGGTGCTATAATATATCCCGACAGCTCTCGGACCACCTCATTCTTCCTAATGACTTCCAGCATCGCATCATACTTAACCTGTCTTCTACTGGCCAACATTTCAGTTAACTCGAGGATTTTGCCCTTATAACATCTATAGTCTTTGGCATGTGGCCAAGAATACTTGTAGGATAAATTCCTAGAAGTGGAATTTCTCAGTCAGAGGAAGTTTTTTTTTTTTTTTTTTTTTTGAGACAATTTCTGTCTATTGCCCAGGCTAGAGTGATGTCCGCTCACTGCAACCTCCACTTCCTGGGCTCAAGCCATCCTCCTGCCTCAGCCTTCTAAATAGCTGGGTCTACAGGCATGCGCCACTACATCCAGCTAATTTTTTTATATTTTTTAAGTAGAGACTGGCTTTCACTGTGTTGCTTGGGCTGGTCTTGAACTCCTGGGCTCAAGCCATCCTCCTGCCTCAGCCTCCCAAAGTGCTGGGATTACAGGTGTGAGCCCCCACTCCCGGCCAAGAGGTGTGCATTTTAAATTTCTACAGCTATTGCCCAGGGCCTTCAAAAGGTTATCATTCACAGGCACATCAAGGGTATACCTGTAGAGGCAGGGCTCAGTGGTTCACGCCTGTAATCCCAGCACTTTGAGAGGCTGAGGTGGGAAGATGGCTTGAGGTCAGGAGTTCAAGACCAGCCTGAGCAACATGGCAAAACCCTGTCTCTACAAAAAATAAAAAAATTAGCCAGGCATCGTGACACACGCCTGTAGTGCCAGCTACCTGGGGGGCTGAGGCAGGAGGATTGCTTGAGCCCGGGAGGTCAAGGCTGCAGTGAGCTGTGATTGCACCACTACACCTCAGCCTGGGTGACAAAGTAAAACCCTATCCTCCCCCCAAAAAACAAAAAAACCCTACGCCTGTAAGGGTGCTGTTTCTTATACCCTTTTCTACCCCAGCAAGAATTCAGTGCGTCAGGAGAAGCAAATCCCAAATGAGGTAAGTGGATTTTCGATGTGGGCCTGGGTCAGGGCGGACATGGGCTCTGAGGCTGTCCCTGTAGCTGTCTGAGCAGATAAGTTATTTAGAGCTCTTGTTAGTGTGGGTTTTATTAACAAAGGCAGAGTTTGGGGAGGTGAGCCAGAACCGTGCAGCAGCGAGAAGCGTTTTGCAAGTCAGTATTTATTTCTTTAGTGCAGTTAGAACTTAAATACGGCCAAAACATATTCTTATTTTAATTTACACAAACAAATATGTTCCCAGGCTGACACCTCCCGTGCCAAGTTTCCAGGGGAAACAACATTCTACTGTGAGATTATAAACCACTAGAGAAAAGACGAGAATGGAAAAGCCGCCGAGAATTAGCTCTACATGCCCAGAACTGGGCTGCTAAGAGGTGTCTTTTTTTTTTTTTCATTGCAGATAAACCTGCCAGTAATTTTAGCAAACGAAACGTGGAACGTGTCAAGGCCAGAGGATGGAAAAGACTCCAGTTTTGATAAAAGGAGGGCTGCTTGGCTTGGAATCCTCTCTCCTGCCAGTTGGGAGATGCAAAGATGTTTCCAGAGCAGGGCTGATGAATTGAGGGGAGAGAAATGAGCCCAGTATGAGTTGCCTTTCAGGGCCGAGCGCATATAAAACCAAGCAACTTGGAACCGCTCCAAGAGAGGGGATTAAAGCAACATGTTATTCTGAGTGATTGCTTAATTTATTGAGCTGCGGCTGGCTCGGTAATGAAATACAGCCCTTGTAACTGATAACCTCCTGCTGCAATTGAACTTCTACAATTAAGGAATATTTTCTGAGTTGCTCTGGAATGGCTCCGAGTTTTTAGCTTCTGTGGTAGGGTGCTTCTGAACATTTGTTTTCCAAATTTTTTTTTTAAGTATCAGGCTGATGTTAATAAGCAAGCAGCATTTTATTGAGTGCTTTGTGGGAACCAGGAACTTTCTATACTTTATGTCTAATCCTGACAATATCCCGTGAAATAACCCTTATTATTCCCTATTTTACAGATGTGAAGCCACGAGACGTTTGGTAATTTTCTAGAGCAGTGCTATCCAAGATAGTAGCTATTATGGCCCCTTGTGGCTACTGATGTGTAAATTAGTTAAAATTAAATAAAGCTTAAAGTTTACTCCCTAGGTTACACTAGCAATGAGTTCAAGTGCCTGACAGTCCTGTGTGGCTGAAGTTTACCACGCTGGACAGTGCAGATATAGACCATTTGACAGCTGCACAAGTGCTGTTGATGAGCACTGATTCAGATTTCCTTTTTTTGAGATGGAGTCTCGTTCTATCATCCAGGCTGGAGTGCAATGGCTCAATCTCAGCTCACTACAACCTCTGCCTCCTGGATTCAAGCGATTCTCCTGCCTCAGCCTCCTGAGTAGCTGGGACTACTGGTACGTGACACCACGCCCAGCTAATTCTTGTATTTTTAATAGAGATGGGGTTTCATTGGCCAGGCTGGTCTCAAACTCCCGACCTCAGGGGATCCATCTACTTCGGCTTCCCAAAGTGCTGGGATTATAGGCGTGAGCCACCACGCCCATCAGTTTCAGCCTTCATAGCTAGAACCTGGCAGTGCAAGAATTCAAGCTTAAGCTAATGGGCTTTGAAGGCAGAATTCATCCGCTAGCCCAAGAATCAAGGAACAGAGCAGGATTCTAACTCCCACCTACACATTAGAATTATCTGCAATTCTTTTTTTTTTGAGACAGAGTGTAGCTCCATTACCCAGGCTGAAGTGCAGTGGCTCGATCTCAGCTCAATGCAACCTCTACCTCCCGGGTGCAAGCGATTCTCCTGCCCCAGCCTCCCAAGTAGCTGGGATTTTAGGTGCCTGCCACCATGCCCAGCTAATTTTTGTAGCTGTAGTAGAGACAGTGTTTTGCCATGTTGGCTAGGCTGGTCTCAAACCTCTTACCCCAGGTGATCTGCCTGCCTTGACCTCCCAAAGTGCTGGAATTACAGGCGTGAGCCACCATGCCCAGCCTACCTGCAATTCTTTTAAAAAAAGAATGATGGTAGTATCCCAGACCCAGAGAATCTGACTTCATTGTGATTAAGGTGGGTGGGGACAGGCATCAGAGAGTTTTTATACTTCCCCATGTGATGCCACTGTGCAGCCAGGATGCAGAGAAGCTAGTTGTGAGGACCCACACAGAGGACACTGGAAGCAACTGGTTCATCTACTATGAGAACGCAGATACCATGTAAGATCACAGAAACAAGGTGAAAAACCTGTAACCCCAAATTGGAATTGGAAGCATCAATATGAATTTGTGCTGTATTTTTTTTTGTCTTACAAAGTAAAGCAGGTGTTTGCTAGCTCTGTCCACAGCAAAGTTTAGAAATAATGAGCCATCCAGTAGCAGTGAACACCTAGCAGCCAGGTTATGGTCTCTAAATACCACTCCCAACTAGAAAGGGCATGGAGACATGATCAATTCTAGGTCTGAGGCAAGAAAAAAAGTAAAGAG
Organism: Cebus imitator; assembly: GCF_001604975.1. Classification (NCBI taxonomy): domain Eukaryota; kingdom Metazoa; phylum Chordata; class Mammalia; order Primates; family Cebidae; genus Cebus; species Cebus imitator. The sequence continues at coordinate 5,186,427 of NW_016107437.1, forward strand.
GAACATGGAACATCTGGTCATTCCTTGCTTCCTTCATAGCAAGGAAGCTGTCAATGATCTCTAGGGTTACACTGAAAAGGATGCAGGAGACAACGTGGAGAGGCTCCCAATGGAAGAGTTTGAGCATTATTAAGAATAATGACTGTAGGTCATGTGCGGTGACTCACACCTGTAATCCCAGCACTTTGGGAAGCCAAGGTGGGTGGATCACTTGAGGTCTGGAGTTCGAGACCAGCCTGACCAATATAGTGAAACCATGTCTCTACCAAAAATACAAAAAAATTAGCCATGTGTGGTCGTGTGCACATATAATCCCAGCTACTTGGGAGGCTGAGGGAGGAGAATCGCTTGAACCTGAGAGGCAGAAGTTGCAGTGAGCCAGGATTGTGCCACTTCACTCCAGCCTGGGTGATAGAGTGAGACTCCTATCTCAAAATAATAATAATAATAATGACTGTAATGGATTGAAACATGTCCAAATCTATGAGTTGACAATGATACTTTAAAAGAGCTGGGCACGGTGGCTCAGGCCTGTAATCCCAGCACTTTGGGAGGCCGAGGAGGGAGGATCACAAGGTTAAGAGATTGAGACCATCCTGGCCAACATGGTGAAAACCCATTTCCACTACAAATACAAAAACTAGTGGGGCATGGTGGTGCACACCTGTAGTCTCAGCTACTTGGGAGGCTAAGGCACTAGAATTGCTTGAGCCCAGGAAGCAGAGGTTGTAGTGAGCCGAGAACATGCCACTGCACTCCAGCCAGGTGACAGAGTGAGATTCTTTGTCTCAAAA
>NW_016107437.1:5187309-5188980 GCF_001604975.1 Cebus imitator
TGGAAAACCAACTCATTTTGAAAACCGTCAAAGAAAGGGAAAGAAACATTTATCCTTTCTGGTACAAACCATACTTTTTGGTAGCCAAATAGTTGAGAAGTTGATACCTTTTATAGACCTACTTCTATTACCAAAGACAGAATCATAGAATCAGTATGCCACCATGTTGTAATCTCTAATGAAATAATGGGCCAGGTGTAGTGGCTCATGCTTGCAATCCCAGCACTTTCGGAGGCCGAGGTGGGAGGATTGCCTGAGGCCAGAAGTTCAAGACAGGCCTGGGCAACATAACAAGACCCTATCTCTGCAAAAAGAAAAAATATATATTATCCAGATGTGGCCATGTGCCTATAGTCCCAGCTAAGGTGGGAGGATCCCTTGAGCCCAGGAGGTCAAGGCCGCAGAGAGCTATGATTGTACCACTGCACTCTAACCTAGGTGACAAGTACAAGACCTCAAAAAAAAAAGAAATTGCAGAGCTAGACAATGATCATCAACAACAGCTGCTAACATCACAAAGAGGAACAACCAGATATTATGTGCCTTTGAATGGAAGCACATAACCCCCAATAGGAAGTAGTCATACCAAAAAAAAAAAAAAAAAAATCAAACATCGATCTAAGTGAGCTTCTAGACCTAACTACTAATTTCTAAGAAATATAGCGGGAAGAGGAACACCTAACACTTCTATGGAGATGCTATAACCAAGGTTCAGACCACAGGAAATGACAGAATGAACAAGCCAGTTTCTTCAACAAATAAATTGCAAGGGAACAAATACAAGGGGAGAGAAGCTACCAATTAGGAGACATACAAAGCCATCCCAGTCGAGCGCAGCCTTCGGACTTTATTTGGATTCTGATGTTAACTAGCTAAAGAAACGCTTTATGAGATAACCAGAGGAATTTGAGTACTAACCGGATATTTGCTGATAGTAAAGGCATTCCTGTTATTAAATAGTTTGAGGAGGTACAAGGGTGGCCAAAACCAAATGCTTTGGAGTTATACACTGAAATGTTTGTAAAAGAAATGGCTGATGTCTGAAATGTGCTTCAGAATAATCTGGGATGAGAGAAGGGGAAGGGACGTGGACACAGTAAGTTTGGCTGAGACTTTAACTGCTGAAGCCAGGCTTACTGTTCCACACGCCATGTTCCTGTATGTGTTTGGGGCTTTCACAATAAAAAGAAAAGAAGAGGTAAAGACCAGCTTTTTCCTTCCTTCCTCTCAATGGTTAGTGTGTCCACCTACTGCTGGCATCTCTGGGACAAGCCTGGGTAGCAGGCTTGAGACAGATCTTCACACATCCCACCCCCATCTCCATGGTAACCAGTGGGGAGGAAAAGGCGCATCCACAAAGTTCTGGTCCCCATAAGGGTGAGGCCAGACCACCACTGTCCTGTGCCAGGCCCTGTGCTGCTGCTCTCTTGGGAGAACTCCCATAAGAGCTGCCTCCCTCCACCCCTTCCCCATCACCCTGGCCCTCCCCATTTGCTCCCTGAAGCAGCAGGGGCCAATCAGTGGAGAGAACAGGACCCTGAATCTGATCCAGGTTCTAATTCTGACTTCACCACTTAATTGCAAGATCAGTAACCTCTCTGAGCCTCGTTTTTTCATCTATAAAATGGGCATACAGTTTTATTTAATGTTTTTTTTTTTTTTTTTTTTTTT
>NW_016107437.1:5189005-5201269 GCF_001604975.1 Cebus imitator
TTTTGAGACAGAGTCCTCCTGGGTTCAGGCAATTCTCCTGCCTCAGCCTCCTGAGTAGCTGGGATTACAGGCACGCGCCACCATGCCCAGCTAATTTTTTGTAGTTTTAGTAGAGGCGGGGTTTCACCATGTTGACCAGGATGGTCTCGATCTCTTGACCTTGTGATCCACCCGCCTCGGCCTCCCAAAGTGCTGGGATTACAAGCGTGAGCCACCGCGCCCGGCTTATTTAATGTTAAAAGAAAAAAAAAGGGCAGGGGAGCTGGGCATGGTGTCTCATCCCTATAATATCAGCACTTTTGGAGGCTGAGGCAGGAGGATCGCTTGAGCCCAGGAGTTTTAGACCAGCCTGAACAACATAGTAAGACCTCATCTCTACAAAAAAATTTTTTTTTAAATAGGCCAGGTGGCTCATGCCTGTAATCCCAGCACTTTGGGAGGCTGAGATGGGCAGACTGCTCAAGCTCAGGAGTTCAAGACCAGCCTGGGCAACATGGCAAAGCCTTGTGTCTACTAAAAATGCAAAAACTAGCAGGGCATGGGGGTGTGTCCCTGTAGTCCCAGCTACTCAGGAGACTAAGGTAGGAGCATCACCTGAACCCTGGAGGTCAAGGCTGCAGTGAACTGTGATTGCACCACAGCACTCCAGCCTGGAGGACAGACGAGTCCCTGTCTCAAGATAATAAAAAATATATATAAAGAGGGCGTAATGTGACCTTTGTTCAGTTAGTTGCTCAACAAATCTTTATTATGAATGGACAGTGACAAAAAAGGATCTAGTCTCCAACTCATGGAACTTGACTCAGGGGTGAAGGGCAATCTCCGTAGAGCGCAGTGTTGTGACAACGTACATGTATGTCAGGATGCTTACTCATATCCCACTTTTAAAAACAACTGGCTGTCGAAACTCCCAGTCATACTTTTCATTACCCAGAACATCCATACTTTCCAGCTACTGAGTATCTAGCTATGGCAAACACACAGGATCATTTCATTTAATTTAGTGCTCACATTGATTGATTGATTGATTGAGATGGAGTCTTTCTGTGCTGCCCAGGCTGGAGTGCAGTGACATGATCTCAACTCACTGCAACCTCTGTCTCCCATCAAGTGATTCTCCTAACTCAGCCTCCCAGGTAGCTAGGATTAAAGGCACACACCACCATGCCCGGCTAACTTTTGTATTTTTAGTAGAGACGAGGTTTCACCGTGTTGGCCAGGCTGGTCTCGAACTCCTGGCCTCAAGTGATCCTCCCACCTTGGCCTCCCAAAGTGCTGAGATTACAGGCGTGAGCCACTGCACCTGGACTAGTGCTCACATTTCTATGAGCTAAGTCATGTTATTCCCATCTTGTGGAGGAAGAAGCTTAGACACAAGTGAGATAGGTTGCCCAAGGCCACACTACTGGTATGAGGCCCCTCTCTTCTGTGCTCAGCCCTCTGTGCACTGATGAAGCTTTGAAATGCCACAGCAGGGCCCAGAAATCAGTGCTGCCAGGACACTGAAAAGCTCTCCAGATCATTTTCCAAATGAAGAAACAGTGGCCCAGAGAGGCCAAGTAACTTGACTGGGGCCACATCACAAATTGCTGACGAAGCCTGTGCTTACACTGCTTGGGGAGATGGTGCAGGGAAGTCCTATTCGGGTCCATGTAATGAATCCTGTCCCAAAGCAGGGTGGCCAGCCATCCCTTGTGCCTAGGACTAGGAGGTTTTTGGGACTGGAGACATGAGGTGCTAAAACCAGGAAAACCCTGGGCCAACTGGGATGAGCTGGGCATTCCACTCCACAGACAATAAGGTGTCTAATTGGTCATTTCCAGGAAATGAGGCTTTGGGATGAAGCTGGCTGACAACAACCATCAAGACCCCACTGAAGGACTAGGGTTTCATGTCTGATACCCTGGAGGTCCCGCCCACATGTCATCTCAGTGGCCTCTGCAGGGGTCCATGGCCCGGCATCCCATTCTACCCCCAAAATAGCTTAAGTGCTGGAAATCATAAACCTAATTGTCCCATGCCCCAGTATGCAAACCTAAATGGTTTCTCATTTTCCCCCATTGCCTTAGGACAAACTATATAAACTTTGCTGGCCCAGGAGACCCTTGGTGCACTTGCCTCTGTCCACCTGGTCCAGTGTCTCTCTGCAATCCACCCCACCTCAACCCTACGAAATTCTAAGCAAGGACAAGATAACTAAAGACTTCTCACCGCACCCTCCCTTCACCCACGTAACCCTTTTCTTAGCATCCCACCCTTTTCTTCTGTGACATCAGTGCAAATGTAATCATACAGCTATTTGTATAATTAGCTGATTATTAATATCTAGCCTCCCCCTCCCCTGGCTAGACTGTCAGCCCACAGGGGCAGGGGTGGGTGTGTGATGTTCACTGTTTTATAGCCTGACTCAGTGGAGACACATGAATGACACTCAAAAGTCATTGAATGGGCCAGGCATGTGGCTCACACCTGTAATCCCAGCACTTTGGGAGGCCGAGGCGGGTGGATCATCTGAGGTCATGAGTTTGAGACCAGTCTGACCAACATGGCAAAACCCTGTTTCTACTAAAAATACAAAAAATCAGCTGGGTGTGGTGGTGCATGCCTGTAGTCCCAGCTACTGGGGAGGCTGAGGCTGCAGTGAGCTCAGATTGTGCTGCTGCACTCCAGCTTGAGTGACAGAGTGAATCTCTTGTGAGATTCACTTAAAAAAAAAAAAAAAAAACAGGGAGGGTGGGGGGAAGTCACTGAATGGTCCCACCAAAGACTGCTATCATCTCCAACTGCACCTCCTTCTGAAATCACAGAAATCCTCTATAGCCACCTGGGTCTCCACTTCCCATTTCAGACAGGCTGCTATCCGTAATGTCACAGGATGGAAGATGACCCCAGAAAAAGACTGGCAAAGAGACAGCCTCCTGAAGGGGGACATGGAAGGCAGGACTGGTGTGTTTTTAATTATTGTACCTGTTCCGACCACACTTTCCTAGCTCTGCTCACATCCCTACACCAGCAGTAGCTTAGGACGACAAAACAAAAACAAACATTAGCCCCAGAGTGTGAGACAAAATATGTCACTGGTTCCCTCTTTGCTGGTAATTAATACTGAAAAGTTTCATTACTTACCTTGGCAGCAAAGGTAATAATACAAACGCACAGCCTTATTATTTGGCTGCTAATTCCCTTCTTGGTGTTTTCCTTCTCCTTTCCTTAAATTAATTCCAGAGTTCTTCCAGATTTCTCGTTGCTAAGCTATAAAGTTCCAGGTTTCCGCAGCATGGCTGCTAATTGGCAGGGAGCTCCCAGGCAGCTCCAATCAGAACCAGGTTGGTAAAGGAGCGTCCACACCGCAGCTCGCTCAGAGGTTTTGGAATGTTCTCGCTGACGTTATGAACCGCAAAGGTCTTTGCCTAACTCTGCAGAACCTGTTTTCTTGATTTGGCTGTTGGGGGACACCAAAGGCCTTGGAATTTCCCTAGGAGTCATGGGGAGTCCCTGGGTCTCCTGGTTAGGATCAGTGACAGGGATGCTCAGAGCCCATTCATGCTGGCCACAGACAATGTGATCCCTAATACTGTTGCAGAAAAGGTCCCTCAAGCCCCCCAGGACTGACCTCTTCCACCCATCTCCCAAGCATGGTGACAGACTATCTGGAGGAGGCTGAGGACATCTCTGAACTTAGGATTTTGGGGTGAAGGTCACATTTGCAAAGGACTTTAAACACCCAAACGGAGGGCCATTTGGTGATCTGATACCTCCAGAATCATAATGAAAACCATCACCACGAACTGAGTTTCTACTGTACGCCACAAACCACATTTCCATCTGTTCCCAACCGAAACTCCCATCGGACCGGCTGGGAACCTGACAGCGGCTGCACTGTTGGTTCTACTTGCCTGCCCCATCTTCCAGGAGCAGAAAGTCATGTGACCCAGGCCTGGCTACTGTGATTGGCTCCTGTGATAAGCACATGACCAAGCTGAGCCAATCAGAATCTTCTTGAGACTTTCCTGCCAGATAAGAAAAGACTCCCCATCCCCACCATTGCTGAGCTGGTGCCCACTGGGAACACACATGGAAGGTACCAGAGAAATATAAGAAGCCCTCCAAGATATGGAGCCCCTGTGACAATGCTTAAGCCTCAGATGCAGCTCTAGGAAAGCCAGATCTACTTCCTGGATTTGACAGTTACAGAAACAGTAAATTATTTTTCTGCTTAAGCCAGTTTACCTGTGTCTGTTGCTTCCTGTTGACAGAGTGCTAAGTAATAGGATTACATTGCTTCCCTGCGTGGTGCCTTGGCTCTAAGGCAGGCATTTTGCTTGTTATATTCCTGCATAGGGTCTTCACAATTACCGAGTGAGGCACCTCATTTTGCACATGAGGAAACTGAGGCCCAGAAGGGTGAGGGAAGCTTGTCCAGGTAACACGCTCACTATGTGCTCAGGAGTTCAAACCTGGGCTAATTCTTCAGTGTCTCTGTGGCTCCCCAAATTCAACTTGACCAAAACTGAATTCAAGAGCTTCCCCTGAAATGAGTTTCTTTCTGACGTCCCTCATCTGCCACTCTAGAGATGCTAACTAGAAACTAGGTATCTGCTGGGGACAGTGGCTCATGCCTGTACCAGCACTTTGGAAGGTCAGCAAAGGTGGATCATGAAGTCACAAGTTCAAGACCAGCCTGGCCACCATAGTGAAACCCTGTCTCTACTAAAAATACAAAAATTAGCTGGGTATGGTGGCATGTGCCTGTAGTCCCAGCCACTCCGGAGGCTGAGGCGGAGGTTGCGATGAGCTGAGACCATACCGTTGCACCACTGCACTCCAGCCTGGGCAAGAGAGTGAGACTCTGCCTCATTAAAACAAAAAGAAGAAAAGAAAAAAGAAAGAAACCAGGCCCCCTCTCTCCCACATCTCAGCCTCTCTAAGTCCTGCCCATCGATTCCTTTGGCGGCCCTGGAAGCAGCTTCTGTCCCTGTCCCATCCATGTCCCCACCCATAATCAAGCTGCCCTCATTCTCCCTGGCCTTCTAGAAGTGCCTCTCCCTAGTTTTCCTGTAGTCACTCTTGCCCTCTCCTCCAGTCTAACTCCCCATCACACTCAGAGGAACTGTCGCAAAATGCAAATCCGATCACACTGCCTTGTTGGGGCAGGTTGGGTTTTTTTTTTATTATTAAGAGGGAGTCTTGATCTTGCTCTGTTGCCCAGGCTGGAGTGCAGTGGCGAGATCTCAGCTCACTGCAACCTCTGCCTCCTGGCTTTAAGCGATTCTCCTGCCTCAGCCTCCTGAGTAGCTGGCATTACAGGTAACTGCCACCGCACCCGGCTAATTTTTTCTGTATTTTAGTAGAGATGGGGTTTCACTATGGAGGGCAAGCTGGTCTCAGAACTCCTGACCTCAAATGATCTGCCCACCTCGGCCTCCCGAAGTTCTGAGATTACAGGCGTGAGCCACTGCACCTGGCCTATTGTTATTTTTTGAGACAGAGTCTCACTTGGTCACCTAGGCTGGAATGGAATGGCACAGTTGTGGCTGACTGCAGCCTCAAACTCCTGGGTTCAAGCAGCCCTCCTGCCTCAGCTTCCCAAGTAGCTTGGACCACGCCTGGCTACTTTTTGAATTTTTATTTTTATAGAGATAAGACTTCACTCTGTTGCCCAGGCTGGTCTCAAACTCCTGGCCTCAAGAGATCCTCCCACCTTTACCTCTCAAAGTGTTGAGATTACAGGTGTGAGCTACTGCGTCCAGCCTGGTTGGGTTTTAGGATGTGAAGGCACACATTTGCCTCTGGGGATGTTTGAGAATCCTGCAGTCAACCCCTTGGTCCCACCCAGCTTTCAGGCACAAAGTCTTCAAGCCCAAGAGCTGGCAGGGACACAGCTCCCTGCATCCTCAGCCATGCCATTGTTTATTCTGAAAATATTCACTAGTGTCTCCCAGGCACTGTTCCCTGTGTGGGGCTACAGAGATGGCAAGAGCAGCAAGTACACAGGCTCACAGTGTGTGTGCTGCAGGACCGTTTCAGGCCAAGCCTGGGCAATGCAGTGAGACCCCCATCTCTTAAAAAAGAAAATTTTTTAAATTAGTCGAGCATGGTGACACACACCTGTAGTCCCAGCTATTTGGGAGGCTGAGGCAGGAGGCTCCTTGAGCCCAGGAGTTCAAGGCTGCAGTGGGCTGTGATCACAAGGTGTTGGCAGGACCCTGCCAATACCTTGATCTCAGAGTTCTGGCCTCCAGAACTGTGAAAAGATACATTTCTGTTGTTTTGCATCAAGGGGTTGGTGACAGTTGATCATGGCAACCCTAAGTGGATCACGGCAGCCCTAAGTTGACAGTTGATCATGGAGCCAGGCCCCGGGCTCTGTGCCTCGCAACCTCAACTCATCCACTGCCCCAGCTGCCTAAAAAGCAGTGACTATTACTAATCCCATTTTACAGATGAGTAAAAAAATGTCCCTGTTCTCATGAAGCTCATATTCCAGTGAGGGAGACCAACACACACACATTGACATGATTCAGAGAGTGATGGGACCAGTGGTGAATCTGTACCCTGAGTCCAGAGGCTTCTGGATGTCTCCAGCTTGACTCAGACCTGACGTGTGCAAGGCCCAGGCAAGGTTAAAAATGGAAGCTCGTGTATGGAAGCCTATGTACTGATGAGCTCTAAATCAAGCTAACGCACCACATGCATAAACATGTCTATCCTTCCTCTTTGACAAACACACCTTCACTACGACCTGGAAGGCTGGGTCTTGTTTTTGTTTGTTTGTTTTGAGATAGTCTCTCTCTGCTGCCCAGACTGGAGCACAGTGGCATGATCTTGGCTCACTGCAACCTCTGCCTCCCAGGTTCAAGTAGTTCTCCTGCCTCAACCTACCGAGTAGGTGGGATTACAGGCACCTGCCACCATGCCTGGCTAATTTTTGTATTTTTAGTAGAGATGGGTTTTGCCATGTTGGCCAGGCTGGTCTCAAACTCCTGACCTCAAGTGATACACCTGCCTCAGCCTCCCAAAGTGCTGAGATTACAGGCGTGAGCCACCGCGCCTGGCCAGTTACCATGCCCAGCTGGAAGGTTGGGTCTCAATTGAAAATTCTTCCAGACTCCTTTGAGTTCCACAGACCACCTCTACTCTTCCCACCCCTTTCCATTCTGCACCTCCAGCAGCCCAGTGCACACAGAGAAGCACTTCCATCTCAGAGTCCAAGTACTGTCTGGAGCCCCATAATCTGCAGCCCTTTAGGCCGAGGGGCACCCACGCTGGTGAGCGTGGCCACTCTGAGTAGGGCAGATTCAAGACAAAGGCTGGATAGTATTTGGTGTAAGGTTAAGCGCTGCTGAGGCAAAGAATCCCAGGGTCCTGGGTTCCAGCAAGTGCTCCAGAAGTGAGGAGGGTACAGGTGCCAGGTGGGCACATCACTCTGGGTCCACAGTTCCTTGCCCTGTGGATCACCCTCTAAACCGCAGGGCCATGCTTGCCAGACTCTGAAGGCAGCACTGCTCATGGCCTTTCGGTTTAAGTTGCGGAATTTCTGCTCTCTGTAGCCTTACTTTTCTCCTATGCTCACTCTCTGCCTCTGCCTTACCTTCTATGCTGGCTGAAATAGTGTCCCTGTAAAACTCAGGCCCACCCAGAACCTCAGAATGTGGCCTTATTGGAAATATGGTCTCTGCAGATGTAATCAAACTAAGATAAGGTCACATTGGATTCAGGTGGGCTCTAAGTACTGCGAGCAGGGCCCTTATGAGAATGCCAGGTACAGAGGCTCACATCTATAACCCCAGCACCTTGGGAGACCAAGCTGGGAGGACTGTATGAGGCCAGGAGTTTGAGACCAGCCTCAGCAACGCAATGAGACCCCAATCTCTAAAAAGAGAAAAAATTTTAAATTAGCCGGGGACGGTGACACACACCTGTAGTCCCAGCTACTTGGGAGACTGAGGTAGGAGGCTCCTTGAGCCCAGGAGTTCAAGGCTGCAGTGAGCTGTGATCACACCACTGCATTCCAGCCTGGGTGACAGAGTGAGACCCTGTCTCAATGAAAAAAGAAAACGAGAAGAAGATGCTCAGAGATAACACACAGAGAGGGCCATGAGAAGAAAGAAACTAGAGTGATGCAACTACAATCCAAAGAACGGCCAGGATTGCCGACCACCAGGAGCCAGGAAAAGGCAAGAATGAATTATTCCCTAGAGCCCGCAGTGGTAGCAGGGCCCTGCCAACACCTTGATCTCAGAGTTCTGGCCTCCAGAACTGTGAAGGATGAATTTCTGTTGTTTTGCATCAAGGGGTTGGTGGCAATTGATTATGGCAGCCCTAAAAAACAAATCCACCTCTCCAGCCTCTCCCCACCTCTTCCCTCTCCCTACCTCTCACATACCCAGTGTCAGGCTCGTGCAGAAAAACATGTCACTAGCAGGTGGCAATGGTTCCCACCCCGTAACAACTCACCTGGCCAACCCAGAGCCAAAAGCTCTTCAGGGCCACCTTTTCCGTGATCACCTCCAGCCTCACCCATGGCAGCCCCAGACACAGGCTCTGGCTCCCGGGAGTATAGCCAGGTGTCTGAAGTAGGACCTGGGAGGAGGTGGTCTCTACTTTGCAGGGACCAGCAGGGCTGCCCCTCACAGCTGCTCACCCTGGCTGCACCTGGCCCAAGCCTGTAGGGATGTGTACTGGCAAACTCCTTTTGCTCCTGAATTCTGCAGTGGCAAGCCTGGCTGTTTGTCACAGAGTTTGGTGGCGTTTAACGAAGGCTGTGGATGGGAGTGCATGTGTGAGTGAGAGGAGGGTGCTGGGCAAAAACTCGCGTATTTCCCAAACACAAAGCCTGAAGGAGAATTACCTGACGCTCACTCCCCTACCGCTCTTCCTACGCAAACACAGATGACAAAAAAGTAAGCTGAGTGAGACGTCGGGTCTCTAGAAATCAAGGGTGTTTGAATTCAACAGCAAAGAGCTACTGTTTATTTTAAAGCCCATGAAATAAGATCACTTATCATTAACAGATAAGTCAGCAGCCTACATGTTTGAACTCAAAAGCCATTTGTCAGTCCATGCATCCATTTGTCTACCATCCATCCATTTATCTATCCATTCATCAATCTACCTACCCATCCATCCTCCACTCACCTATCCATCCATCCATTTGCCCGCCTACCCATTGATGCATCCACTCATCCATCCATCTACCCATCCACCCAGCTATCCATCCATCTACCTACCTATCCATCCATCCACCCACCCGCCCACCTATCCATCCATCTATCTACCCATCCACCCAGCTATCCATCCATCTACCTACCTATCCATCCATCCATCCATCCATCCACCCACCCACCCATCCATCCAACTATCTACCCGTCCACCCACCTATCCATTCATCCATCTATCCACCTACCAACCTATCCATCCATTCACCCACCTATCCATCCACCCACCCATCTATCCATCCATCACCCACCTATCCATCCATCCATCCATCCCCAAACCCAACCATCCATCCACTCACCCACCTACCCATCCATCCATACACCGAACCTAACCGTCCATCCACCTACCTACCCACCTATCCATCTATCCATCCATCCAATTTGCTAAGTTCCCAATATAATTATAACAGTAATATTAACAGTGGTTCCTATCTATGAGGTACTTTCTAAGAAACAGGTGCTACACTAAGCACTCTGGATGCATCATCTGTTTAATTTTCACAATGACTCTATGAAATAGATCCCAAAAGACCCAGTTTACAGAAGAAGAAAGTAAGGCACCAAGAGGGTAAGTGGCCGGCCCCAGACTTCATGGCCCACTGTGGTAGATTAAATATGGCCAGAAATTCCCTGTGGCTCTCACAGCGGGTGAAGTCTATCTCTCCATTCCCCTAAATACAGGCTGTCCTTTTGACTTACTTCAACTGATAGAATATGCCAGAAGTAGTGTTGTGCAAGTCCTGAGACTAGACTTCAAGATGCCTCCAAGCTTCTGTGTGAACTGACTTAGAATGCTTACCCAAAGCTTCCATGTAAGGAAGCTGGTCTTTCCTGTTGGAAGGTGAGAGGGCACATGAAGGAGAACTGAGGCAGCCCAGCCAACAGCCAGAGCCAACTGCCACACATGTGAGGGAGGTCATCTTGGACCCTCTAGCCCAGTAACCCCAGCCAACTACAGGCCATGAGTGAAGTCAGAGGAAGCAGCCAGCCTGAAAAATAAGTTATTCTTTTAAGTCACTACATTTTGGGATTGTTTGTTATGCAGCAAAGATGCCAAGCCAGGATTTTATAACCCAGGTCTCCCATCTTAGGATCTGGGCCTCTCAGAGGCAGAGACTGGTCGCAGAGATGAAGAGGACAGAGTCCCTGAGTACCAACAAATACCCTGCCAAGTCATGCATGTGAAGAGAGGTATGTCCCGGGGTGCGTTCCCAGGACATTAATGTCAGTGTTTCATTTATGCAGCAGTGGACTGCCGCACACCTAACATGTGACAGTCACCGTACAAGGTGTGAGGCATGTGGCAGTGAGCAACAGACACGGTCTGTGATCTCATGAAGCTTGACACTTCGGGAATAAGACAGACAAAAGTAAACCAATAGCCAAACAATTACAAAATACACAGAGTCCTGCGAAAGAAATCAATGGGTACTGAGGGGAGAAATGATGAGTAGAATAACTTTAGATTACATGATCAAGAAAGATTGCTCTAAGAAGATGATGCTTAAACTGGGTCTACAGGAATGAAACATACAAAGAGTTGCGGGAAAGATATCTGGGTAAAAGGAACTGCATAGGCAACGTCCCCCAAAAAGAACAGAGACTGAGCTTTCTCGATCTAGCTGCAGCAGAGAGAGTGGGGAGGAAAGCGAGCTAAGACAAAGATGGAAGGAAGGGTGGGTCCTGCCACATCGTGCCAGCCTTGGAGGCTACAGGAAAGAGTCAGGAATTTCCTCCTAGCGTGTTGGGATAGTAATGGGAAGTTGTGACCAGAAGAGTAATCTTTTTTTTTCTTCATTTATTTATTTTTATTTGTATTTACTTTTTTTTTTTTTTTTTCTTTTTAAAATTCATTTTTGATTGAGTGGGTTTGGTTAATTAGATGGAGTTCAGTGGTGCTATATAGCTCACTGTAGCCTCAAACACCTGAGCTCAAAGGATCCTCCCAGCTGAGCCTTCCAAGTGGCTGGAGCTACAAGTGTGAGCCACCAGCCCCAGCTAACTTTTCTAGAGACAGGGATCTCACTGTGTTGCCCAGGCTGGTCTTAAATTCCTGGCCTCAAGTGATCCTCCTGACTTGGTCTCCCAAAGGGCTGGCATTACAGGTGTGAGCCACCATGCTCGTTTTAACAGATACCTTTGCCGTATGGACAAGAGATCGAAGTGAGGCAAGAATGGAAGGAGGGACATTAATAAAGCTCCTAGTACAGTTCCCTAGATCAGAGATAGTGGTGGCTTGGGCCAGGGCAGCGGCTGTGGAGTTGCGAAACACATTAATTTGAGATGCATTTTGGAAGAACTGATAGGACTTAGAGATTGGAGTGGAGGGTGAAAAGAAGTATTAGAAATTAGCTTGATCTCTCCCAGAAGTGGACTACAAGACAAGGACTTCAGTGGTAGAAATCATTTACGTAAGAAGGGTCTTGAGGGCTGGGTGCAGCAGCTCAGGCCTGTAATCCCAGCACTTTGGGAGGCCAAGGCAGGTGGATCACCTGAGGTTAGGAGTTCCAGACCAGCCTGACCATCATGGTGAAACCCTGTCTCTACCAAATACAAAAATTAGCCGGGCATGGTAGCACATGCCTGTAATCCCAGCTACTTGGGAGGCTGACAATTATTTGAACCTGGGAGGTGGAGATTGCAGTGAGCCAAGATTGTGCCATTGCCTTCCAACCTGGACAATGAGAGTGAAACTCCCTCTCAAAAAACAAAGAATAACAAAATAAAAGGGGACTTGAGGAAGCATGTTTAGGAAGTGGGGAAGAGAGACAAGAAAGGAAGCCCACAGGGGTGTAATCCCAGCACTTCAGGAGACCAAGGTGGGAGAATCATGAGGTCAGGAGTTCTAGACCAGACTGGCCAACATGGTGAAACCCTGTCTCTATTAAAAACACAAAAAATTAGCTGGGCATAGTGGTGGGCACCTGTAATCCCAGCTACTTGGGAGGCTGAGGCAGGAGAATCACCTGAACTCGGGAGGCAGAGGTTGCAGTGAGCCAAGATCACGCCATTGCACCCCAGCCCAGGCAACAGAGCAAGACTCCAT
>NW_016107437.1:5202224-5203989 GCF_001604975.1 Cebus imitator
ATTCTCCTGCCTCAGCCTCCCAAGTAGCTGGGATGACAGGCATGCACCACCATGCCTGGCCAATTTCTGCTCTTGTCGCCCAGGCTGGAGTGCAATGGCACGATCTCAGTTTACTGCAACTTCCACCTCCCAGCTTCAAGCAATTCTCCTGCCTCAGCCTGCTGAGTAGCTGAGATTACAGGCACACACTACCACATCTGGCTAATTTTTGTCTTTTTAGTAGTGATGGGGTTTCACCATGTTGGCCAGGCTGGTCTCAAACTCCTGACCTCTGGTGATCCGCCCACCTTGGCCTTCCAAAGTGCTGGGATTACAGGCGTGAGCCACCGCACCTGGCTTAAAATGTGTGATTTCTGACACTCAGCCCAGACACCCTCTCCTCTCTCAGTCAGCGACTCTACTTCTACCCAACTCCTCTAGACAAAAAGCCAAGGAGTCATCCACAAAATTAATCTCTTCCCACACCCCAGCAGCCAATTCTATTGATTCCACTTCTGAAATACTCTGAGATCAACTAAGTTTCTCTGCTTCCAGTTCCCTCCTCACCCCAACCACGTCTTAATTCCATGCCCTAATTCTACCTCAGTCCAGAAGCCAAAGTGATCTTTTATGGTAAAACCAGACCACATCACTCTGCTCACAACGCGCAATGAGTGTCCCTTGGAAAACTACAGGAACACTGAAGCTCTCACCTTGGCCCCAGTTCACACATCCCTACCCTGACCGCCTCTCCAAGCCCAGCTCCATCATTTTCCTCCAGCTCACAGAGCCCCCTCACTGGCGCCCCACTGATTCCTCAAACACGATAAGCTCTTTCCTGCCCCTGGGCCTTCGCACATGCTATTCCTTCTGCCTGGAACAGCATCTCTCCCAGGTCCCTGCAGGATTGATTGCTTCTGATCATTTCTAGATCAACTCCAAAGCCAACATCCTCATTTATTTGTTCACGTGGTATTTTTTTTCGTACCCCTATGCCCAACCCCAGAACAGAAGCCCTGTGAGCCAGAGACTCTACTCTCCGTCACCACTCACCACGGGCAGCGTCTCCAACGTGCCCGAGGCTTAGCAGCTCACAAAACATCTGTTGAATGAATGACTGCAGTGGCGACAAAACCTTACTTCCCTGTAGGGTTTCTAGTCCTAGCCACATGTTTCCAGTCATGCTCAATGGTAGTCAGGTTCCAATTTTGTCCCATCTGAAGGTGAATGTGTTGGCATGGTTCTCACGCGTGACCCCAGTCCCCTCAGTGCTGGAAACGTTCCATGTCATTTGCTGAGGCTCTGGAGAGAAACTGAACCTGACAGCCATCAGTGGAGCTGAGCCCCCTTGCTGCCCTTCCAGAAGCTACACATCTGCAGGTGTGGCCCTCCTTGGATAGACCAGAGGCACTGGGACCCTGTGGCTGGGTTAAGGTAGGGGAAGAGGGAAGCCAGACCATAGGCTTCCTTTTTTTTTTTTTTTTTTTTTTTTGGAGATGGAGTTTCACTCTTGTTGCCCAGGATGGAGTGCAATGGCACGATCTCGACTCACCACAACTTCTACCTCCTGGGTTCAAGTGATTCTCCTGCCTCAGCCTTCCAAGTATCTGGGATTACAAGCATGCACCACCACACCTGGCTAGTTTTTTTTTGTATTATGAGTACAGATGGGGTTTTTTCCATGTTGATCAGGCTGGTCTTATACTCCTGACCTCAGGTGATCCGCCTGCCTCGGACTCCCAAAGTACTGGGATTATAGGTATGAGCCACAGTGCCTGGCCTTTTT
>NW_016107437.1:5204179-5209202 GCF_001604975.1 Cebus imitator
TGCAGCCCTGATCTCCTGTGCTCAAGTGATGCTCCCACCTCAGCCTCCTGAGTAGCTGGGACTGCAGGCACACACCACCACACCCAGCTAATTTTTTTTTTAAATTTTTATTTTGTGGAGATGGGAGTCTCACTATGTTGCCCAGGCTGGTCTTGAACTCCCAGGCTCAAGCAATCCTCCCGACTCAGCCTCCCAAAGTGTTGGGATTATAGTCCTGAGCCACAGTGCCCACTACATTGAAAGGGAAGGCTGGGGAAATTACGCCCCAATCAAAGATGAACAGCTGGCCGTTCCCTTCCCTCCGTGGGTGGGAGCCTCCACACCTACTCAGCAGACATCACAAGCGGAGGCGCTGCCACTCAACCCTCGCTAGCGGAGGCTGCTCCTTTATCACCAGCCCTCTGTGCTGCCCCTGCCCCAACCTGGAAACTGTGTTGTAAGACTCCACCTTCCCCTTCTCTGTCCCCAGGTACCGCCTGTGATGCTTGCCAGCTGTGCTTCCTTGGACAAGTCACTCAACCTCTCTGAACCTCAGTTTCCCCATGCAAAAAATCAGGGTGATGAAGGCAGCCACCCCACGGTGCTCACAGAGGGTCTATAAGAGCTGACAGCCTCTCCAAGCACAGACAGCACACTCTTAGCACAGAGCCTAGCTCAGTACATTTCTAAAAATACTTTTCATCGGATTTTCCTTTTGAGCTACAGAAGCAATGTATGTTCCTTGAAACAAGCCACACAGCAGAGAGGTGAACAAAGAGAAAGCCAGGTTTCATTTTTTCCCTTCCCGCTAACCTCGCCCTCTCCAGACCCTTCCCCACCCCCACATTCTGCAGAGGAGGTAACGAGTGCCCATTTTTCCTATCACACCTTTGTCTCTGCGCAGTCATCCACTGGCATATATGTGGTTTTGGCATTTTTACAGAAATGGGTGAATTCTGTACACATCGTCCCAGGCTAATACGGAAATATCAATCTCGTTCTCACAGCTTGCTAATATTACCCATTAGCAGTGACCCTCGACACATTTTAAGGCCTTGACCCCTTCCCCAGGGATGGCTATGTAGGCTGTTTGCAGTCCTTCAATCAGCCGGCAATGCTTCTTTGACCTATCTCCTCCTGTCTGCAGAAGGATGCCCAAAGTGTGGTTATTGGGTCAAGTGCACGGTTTCCATTTGTGTGTTTGCCTTTTAGAAACAGGGTCTTAGCCAGGCACAGTGGCTCTCACCTGTAATCCAAGCACTTTGGGAGGCCAATGT
This sequence comes from Cebus imitator, assembly GCF_001604975.1. Taxonomy (NCBI): domain Eukaryota; kingdom Metazoa; phylum Chordata; class Mammalia; order Primates; family Cebidae; genus Cebus; species Cebus imitator. The sequence continues at coordinate 5,205,436 of NW_016107437.1, forward strand.
GGGTGGATCATGAGGTCAAGAGATCGAGACCAGCCTGGCCAACATGGTGAAACCCCGTCTCTACTAAAAATACAGAAATTAGCCGGGCGTGGTGGCATGAGCCTGTAGTCTCAGCTATTTGGGAGGCTGAGGCAGGAGATTCGCTTGAACCCAGGAGGTGGGGGTTGCAGTGAGCCGGGATCGCGCCTTGAATCCCTGGGTTCAAGCAATCCTCCCGCCTCAGTCTTCCAAGTAACTGGCACTACAGGTTTGCACCACCACACCCAGCTAATTTTTTATTTGGTATTTTTTGTAGAGACAGGGATCTCCCCATGTTGTCAGGCTGGACTTGAACTCCCGGCCTCAAGCAGTCCTCCCACGTCGGTCTCCCAAAGCGTCGGGATTACAAGGGTGAGCCACTGCACCCAGCCCTGTTCTTAGTACCGAGGGCCCTCACTCCCCCTGTCTCTCGTCTGCCCTATCCTCAGATCTGGGACAGTGCCTAGCATGCAAGGTGCCTAGTACACAGTCGGTGCTCAGCATTTGCCACAACCAAAAGAAAAACCATCCCAGAGCCAGTTTGAGGACGGAGCCAGGGGCTTAGGGCATGACCTCCAGGTCACTGGGTCACCGCGTCCCCACTGTGATGACACAACTCCCTTTGTGGCACATCTCAGTGTGGATTGCGACATCCAGCTTGCTTCACTGCTTCCACCCCCAATCCCCAAAGGCAGAGGAGGTGATGGCATGGGGAGGAAGGCCCGTGTGCCCTTGCCCCATGCAGCCAGGACATGCGACACCAGCTGGGCGGACTTGGAAAGACCAAGGGGCACCAAGGCCACAAGCTGGCACTTCTCTGGACTTCTGTCATTTAAAGTCAGCTTCTCACTGACCACTGCCCACCACCCAGAAGTCGATCTCCATCCCGAAAAGCAACTGTCCAGGCCCTGCCCAAGCCAGTCTCCTGCCTCCTCTGGTCCCCACACCAGGTGCTCCAGCCATACACAACACCTCAGCGCACTCATTCACTACTAAGTGAATTATTTATTGAGCATCTACTATATGCTAGGCACCATGCCAGGTCAGGAGATACAGTGGTGAGCAGATGAGGCCCTGCATACCCAGCTATCACAGTTACAGTTATAGCTGGCTCAACAATGGTCCCCAAAGATGCACACATCCTAATCTTAGGAACCCGTGAATATGTCACCATATGTAGCAAAAGGGACTTGTCAAAGGAGATTAAATAAGAGATTTTGAGATGAGGAGATTACATAATTATCCAAGTGCACCCAAAATAATCACAAGAATTCTCACAACAGAGAGGCAAGAGGGTCAGAGTCAGAAGAGGTAGGGACGGAAGCAGAGGTCAGAGAGAAGAGAAGATGCTAGTATTACATCACCGACTTTGAAAACGGTGGAAGGGGCCACAAGCCAAGGAGAGCAGGTAGCCTCTGGAAGCTGAAAAGGGCATGGGAGCAGATTCTCCTGAGCCTTCGGAAAGAATGCAGCAGCTGGGCATAGTGGCTCACACCTGTGATCCCAGCTCTTCAGGATGCTGAGGTGGGAGGACTGCTTGAGGCCAGGAGTTTGAGGCCAGGAGTTCAAGACCTTGTTCTTACAAAAAAAATTTTTAATTATTCTGTGTGACGGTGGATAGCTGTAGCCCGAGCTACTTGGGAGGCAGAGGTGGGAGGACTGCTTGCGCCCAGAAGGTTGAGGCTGCTGTGAGTGGTGATCACAGTACTGCACTCCAGTTTAGGTGACAGAGTGAGATCCTGTTTCTAAAAAACAAACAAACAAACAGAAAGAATGAAGCCTTATGGACCTATTTTAGACTCCTGACCTCCAGAACTGTAAGAAAACAAACGTGAGTTGTTTTAAGCCGCTGATTATGGAAATTCACCACAGGGGCCATAGAAAACTAATGTGATGATCTGGCAGGGGAGACAGCCCACACATCCCGTGGGACTGGCCACATAATTTGTTGGGAGGCCCACTTGAAAATGAAAATAAAGTTTCCCCTGCTCAAAAATTAGGAGCAGCTGGGCGCAGTGGCTCATGCCTGTAATCCCAGCATTTGGGACGCCAAGGTGGGAAGATCACTTGAGGCAAGGATTGCAGGAACAGCCTGGGCAACACTGCAAGACCCTATCTCTATACAAAGAAACAGAAGAGAGATTCTTTTTTCTTTTTTTTTTTTAAATGAAGTATTGCTCTGTGGCCCAGGCTGGAGTGTAGTGATGTGATCTCAGCTCACTGCAACCTTCTCCTCCCAGATTCAAGCAATTCTTCTGCTTTTGCCCCCTGAGTAGGTGGGACTACATGCACCTACCACCATGCCTGGCTAATTTTTTTTTTTTTTTTTTTTTTTTAAGAAAAAACAGTTTTTTTTTTTTTTTTTTTTTTTTTTTTTTTTTTTTTTTGAGACAGTCTGTCACCCAGGGTGGAGTGCAGTGGCTCATTCACAGCTCATTGCAGCCCTGATCTCCTGTGCTCAAGTGATGCTCCCACCTCAGCCTCCTGAGTAGCTGGGACTGCAGGCACACACCACCACACCCAGCTAATTTTTTTTTTAAATTTTTATTTTGTGGAGATGGGAGTCTCACTATGTTGCCCAGGCTGGTCTTGAACTCCCAGGCTCAAGCAATCCTCCCGACTCAGCCTCCCAAAGTGTTGGGATTATAGTCCTGAGCCACAGTGCCCACTACATTGAAAGGGAAGGCTGGGGAAATTACGCCCCAATCAAAGATGAACAGCTGGCCGTTCCCTTCCCTCCGTGGGTGGGAGCCTCCACACCTACTCAGCAGACATCACAAGCGGAGGCGCTGCCACTCAACCCTCGCTAGCGGAGGCTGCTCCTTTATCACCAGCCCTCTGTGCTGCCCCTGCCCCAACCTGGAAACTGTGTTGTAAGACTCCACCTTCCCCTTCTCTGTCCCCAGGTACCGCCTGTGATGCTTGCCAGCTGTGCTTCCTTGGACAAGTCACTCAACCTCTCTGAACCTCAGTTTCCCCATGCAAAAAATCAGGGTGATGAAGGCAGCCACCCCACGGTGCTCACAGAGGGTCTATAAGAGCTGACAGCCTCTCCAAGCACAGACAGCACACTCTTAGCACAGAGCCTAGCTCAGTACATTTCTAAAAATACTTTTCATCGGATTTTCCTTTTGAGCTACAGAAGCAATGTATGTTCCTTGAAACAAGCCACACAGCAGAGAGGTGAACAAAGAGAAAGCCAGGTTTCATTTTTTCCCTTCCCGCTAACCTCGCCCTCTCCAGACCCTTCCCCACCCCCACATTCTGCAGAGGAGGTAACGAGTGCCCATTTTTCCTATCACACCTTTGTCTCTGCGCAGTCATCCACTGGCATATATGTGGTTTTGGCATTTTTACAGAAATGGGTGAATTCTGTACACATCGTCCCAGGCTAATACGGAAATATCAATCTCGTTCTCACAGCTTGCTAATATTACCCATTAGCAGTGACCCTCGACACATTTTAAGGCCTTGACCCCTTCCCCAGGGATGGCTATGTAGGCTGTTTGCAGTCCTTCAATCAGCCGGCAATGCTTCTTTGACCTATCTCCTCCTGTCTGCAGAAGGATGCCCAAAGTGTGGTTATTGGGTCAAGTGCACGGTTTCCATTTGTGTGTTTGCCTTTTAGAAACAGGGTCTTAGCCAGGCACAGTGGCTCTCACCTGTAATCCAAGCACTTTGGGAGGCCAATGTGGGTGGATCATGAGGTCAAGAGATCGAGACCAGCCTGGCCAACATGGTGAAACCCC
>NW_016107437.1:5209882-5213153 GCF_001604975.1 Cebus imitator
CCTGACCTTGTGATCTGCCTGCCTCAGCCTTCCAAAGTGCTGGCATTACAGGCGTGAGCTCCTGCACCTAGCCTCTTCTACCTTTTAATCATCTCTCTAATCGGTTGCCCCAAGTCTCTCCCCAAGATAATCAGAATGTAACACTGGGTAGTCAGTTTCTGTTTGTTGCATGCCCACGTCTAGCGGACCCAGTGCTCAGCATCTTACAAACACTGTCTCATTTGAATCTTCTGACAACCCTCAGCACAAGTGATGTGTGTTTTCCTGGGTGTACACAGAAGGAAACTGAGGCACAGAAAGGCAAGGTATCCTGCCCAAGGTCACACAGGCAGAAAACAGCAGGACCAGGACTGCAATCCAGACTGGCTGGACCCCTAATCAGGAGGTCTTAGCCACATACCTGGGGCGCTCAGATGCAGGGACGTTCAGGTTGGGCACAAAAGAGCTTTCAAGAATCTGATGACCCTGGGAGCACTGGATGCAGGTAGCTTTAGGCAAATCAGTGTAGGAAAATACACCGCCCTCAAAGGTAAATCAGGGAGTGATATTTGACTTATGAAACAATTCACAAACAAGCCGGCGTTTGAGGATGAAAATCTGATTTTTTTTTTTTCAATACAGAGTCTTGCTCTGTCACCCAGGCTAGAGTGCAGTGGCGCGATCTCGGCTCACTGCAGCTTCCACATCCTGGGTTCAAGTGATTCTCCTGCCTCAGCCTCCCAATAGCTGGGACTACAGGCGTGTGCCACCATACCCAGCTAATTTTTTGCATTTTTCGTAGAGACGAGGTTTCACCATGTTAGCCAGGATGGTCTTGATCTCCTGACCTCGTGATCCACCCACCTCAGCCTCCCAGAGTGCTGGGATTACAGGAGTGAGCCACCGCGCCCGGCCTGATTTTTATTTTTAATCCTCTAGTCATTTTATCCTTTTCCTTCCTTCCAATCAAAGACGTTGCGCTACTCCTACTCACTGCCTTCAGCAAGACGGGCAACGTGTGAGTGGCACCAATACCGTTTGTGGCTTTGGTTTCTGAAACTCTAGACAAGGAACTGACACCTATATTCTGGAAGCCAACTCCCATCACTGACTTTTTTTTTTTTTTTTTTTTTTTTTGGGTGGAGTCTTGCTCTGCGGCCCAGGCTGGAGTGCAGTGGTGCAGTCTCAGCTCATTGCAACCTCCATCTCCCGGGTTCAAGCGATTCTCCTATCTCAGCCTCCCGAGTAGCTGGGATTATACCACACCCACCCAATTTCTGTGTTTTCTGTAGAGACAAGGTTTCACCACGTTGACCGGGCTGGTCTCAAACTCCTGGCTTCAGGTGATCCACCCGCCTCGGACTCCCAAAGTGCTGGGATTACAGGTGCGAACCACCATGCCCAGCCCCCACCACTGACTTTTATTTTTGAAAATTCTGGTAAGAACAGTTAGCTTGAGGTCTCCCCTTTTCACACGTTTCTAAGTGTATAATGAAGTACTGTTAATTATAGGCACTATGTTATACAGCGGATCTCTAGAACTTCTAATTTTTTTTGAGACAGGGTGTTGCTCTGTCACCCAGGATGGAATGCAATGGTGCAATCATGGCTGACTGCAGCCTCGAACTCCTGGCCTCAAGTTATCCTCTCACCTCAGCCTCCCAAGTACCTGGGACTGGCATGTGCCACAGTGCCAGGGATAATTTTTTTTTTTTTTTTTGAGACAGAGTCTCACTCTGTCACCCAGGCTGGCGTGTACTGGTGTGATCTAGGCTCACTGCAACCTTCGCCTCCTGGGTTCAAGTGATTCTTCTGCCTCAGCCTCCCCACTGGCTGGTACGACAGGGACACACCACCATGCCTGGCTAATTTTTGTATTTCTTTAGTAGAAACGGGGTTTCACCATGTTGGCCAGGAAGGTTTCGATCTCCTGACCTCAAGATTTGCCCGACTCGGCCTCCCAAAGTGCTAGGACTACAGGCATGAACCACTGTGCCTGGCCAATTTTTAAAATTTCTATGTAGAGACCAGATTTCGCTTTGTTTCCCAGGCTGGTCTCAAACTCCTGGCTTCAAGCAATCCTCCCACCTTGGTCTCACAAAGTGCTGGATTTATGGTGTGAGCCACTGCATCTGGCCTTAGAATTTGTTAATCTTGGCTGGGCACAGTGGCTCACGTCTATAATCCCAGCACTTTGGGAGGCTAAGGCAGGCGAAGTCCTGGACAACAGAGGGAGACTCTGAATTTAACAGTTTTCTTCCTTTTTTGAGACCAAGTCTCACTCTGTTACCCAGGCTGGGGTGCAATGGTGCGATCTCAACTCACTGCAACCTCTGCCTCCCAGGTTCAAGCAGTTCTTGTGCCTCAGCCTCCCAAGCAGCTGGGATTACAGGTGCCCGCCACCACGACCAGCTGATTTTTTGTATTTTTAATAGCGATGGGGTTTTGCCGTGAAGGCCAGGCTGGTCTCGAACTCCCTCCTGGGCTCAAGTGATTCACCTGCCTTGACCTCCCAAAGTGCTGGGATTAGAGGCATAAGCCACTACACCCAGTCTCTCTCCTTTTAAGACTGAGTAATATTATGCTATATGACTATACCATGTTTTCTTTATCCACTCATCATCTGATGGACATTTGAGTCGATTCTGTATCTCTGATATTGTGAATAGTGCTGCAGCAAATATGCAAATCTCTTTTTTAGATCCTGATTTTGATTCTTTTGGATGCATACCCAGAAGTGCGATTGCTGGATCCTGTGGTGGTTCTGTCTCATTCTTCTAGACAATTCCATGTTATTTTCTATCATGGCTACACCATCTTACATCCCGCCACAGTGGGATGTAAGACACAACGTTGCCAACATTTGTTGCCTTGTTTTTTTGAGAACAGCCGCCCTAATAGGTGTGCGGCGATGGCCTACTGCCGTTTGGATTTGCAGTTCCGCTGGGGAGTGGTGTTCAGCAGCTTTTTGTCTGCCTCTTGGCCATGCGCTTGTCTTCTCTGGAGGAGTCTGCTCAGGTCCTTTGGCCATTTTTGGAGCCATTTGGTTTTGTGCTATTGGTTTGTAGGAGTTCTTTATGCATTCTGGATATTAACCAAATATATACAGGGGAAGGTGGGGGAGGCAGTGGAAGGGGATGGAGGGGAAGGGGAGGGAGAAGGCATGTGGTATGGAGACGGGGGAAGGCACGAAGGACAGAGGGAAGAGTAGTGTTGGGGGAGGGAGGGAGGAAGAGGGAAAGGAGGGGGAAAGGGGAAAAAGGAGGGAAAGAAAGGGGAGGAAGGGGAGGGA
>NW_016107437.1:5213790-5231595 GCF_001604975.1 Cebus imitator
GGAGGGGAGGAGGGGCAGGCGAGGTTGAAGAGGGTGAGGCCCCTCCACTGGTAATGAGCAACTCCCATCACGTCAGGATCCCTAACGCATAGGTAAGACACAAACAGCAGCTGGGTAGGAGAATGCTCACAGCTGGCCCCCAGCAAGCTGTCTGAAACTTTTGTGCTTTCAGGAAGCCCACTGTCACCACTAACTCATGCTGGGCGCTGGGCATAGTTTATTTCAGGTTGGAACTGCATTCCGTCTATGGGGAAACGGAGCAGTTGGGTAACTTATCCAAGGTCATACAGCTGAGCGGCTGAAACAAGATCCAGTGTGACACTCAAACTCCAACAGCTACCTTCAAAACATGCTATGTTTGAACCATGCTACATTTTTCTAAGTGGAAAAGGTTGAAACCTTGTGCATGCACATGGTCCACCAAATGGCGATGAACAAATCTGAATCCCGCCCCAGCCATGTCCCCTAACCACGAAGTTTCACCTCCACCTACATAAGGAACATTTTGCCATTCAGTAAGTAGCGATAGTTTATGCAAATGTAAGCTTGCACAAACATATTTTCACGCCCTCCCCTTCTTACACAAAGAGGTATACTTGCTTTCTGCATACTTGCTTGTCTTACCTAATAAAACTTGGAAAGGGTTCCTCCCTGGTTTTTCACAGTTGCATCGTATATTCAGTTATACATATCGTGCCATTTATTTATTCATTTATTTGAGATGGAGTCTCACTCTGTTGCCATGCTGGAGTGCAATGGCGCGATCTCAGTTCACTGCAACCTCCGACTCCCAGGTTCAAGGGATTCTCCTGCCTCAGCCTGCTGAGTAACTGGGATTACCATGGTAGGATCACGCTCCACCATGCCCAGCTAGTTTTTGTATTTTTTAGTAGAGACAGGATTTCACCCTGTTGGCCAGGATAGTCTCTGTCTCCTGACTTTGTGATCCACCTGCCTAAGCCTTCCAGGTGCTGGGATTATAGGACGAGCCGCCACGCCTATCGGCATTTATTTTTAACTAGTGCCTTGCTGAAGAGTGTTTAGGTTGTTTCCATCTTTCGCTTTACAATGTTGCAAAAAAAATAACCTCCTAGGTAAATAAGGTCTCACAAGCCCCAGTTTATCTGTAGGATTGCTACTGGGCAGCAGACCATCTGGGACGGAGGGTTTCTGCATTGGTAATTTGGACAGATACTGCCCAAGGAGACCAGGTTTATACACAATTCAGCCCAAATTCCAAAGCCCTGGTGGGGTTGGGTGGGAGTAGAGATCCAGGAGATAGAATGACACATGTCCCCTCTCTGTCTGTCTCCTCCCATCCTGCCATCATCTCACTGCCATCAGCTTCATCTGAGCTTTCCTGTGATCACGGAACAGCCGTCACAGCACGTCGCCTTAAACGCATAGGATGAAATAGTACACAACCCCAACAAATGAGGAAGACAGAGGGAAAAGGGCACCAACATTCATTAAAAGGGGGCCAACTAGGGGCCAGGCGCGGTGGCTCACATCTATAATCCCAACACTTTGGAAGGCCAAGGTGGGCAGATCACTTAAGGTCAGGAGTTCGAGACTAGCCTCACCAACATGGTAAAATCCCATCTCTACTAAAAATACAAAAAGTAGCTGGTTGTGGTAGTGAGCACCTACAGTCCCAGCTACTCGGAAGATTGAGGCAAGAGAATCACTTGAGCCCAGGAGGTGGAGGTTGCAGTGAGCTGAGATGGCACCACGGCACTCCAGCCTTGATGACAGAGCAGGACTCCCTCTCAGATAAATAAATAAAGCGGGGGAACAAAACAGGGAAACATGCCAGGGACGGGCAGCCCCCAGCATTCCTGTCCATCCCACAGGGATGATCACGTGGAACAGGGGAGGGTCTCAGACTTCCCCAAACAAGCTGAGCCATGAACCGAGGCCCCTGAGGCGCCTGCCCCGCAGTCTGGGTATTCCTTTATCAGGAGGGTACTTGTGGCAGCTGCTCCCCTGTGCCAGAGCCCTGGGCATGGGGTTTCATGTGCATTATCCCAACTAAGCCTCCTGGCCACCCATGAAGTCAGTGCTATTATTACCTCGCCCTCCGGAAGAGGACACAGGTGAGATTCCGGCTGGAGCCACACAGATGACTCCGCAGAAAGACAGTTCGGATAATCAGGACCACAAATCATTAGCAAGACATTTGAAGCGGTGCGTAATGGCGCTAAAAATATGAATTCGGAAAGAATCCTGAGGCAGCCAAATTTCCATTCGAATCCTCACCACCTTTTACCATAGTTTTGGGGACCAGGAAGGATCTGGGAGCAAAGATGCCATGTCCAGCACTTTGTTAACGGCACACATGCACACATTTATTTTCTGTTTTTGTGCCACAAAGTGAATGCAGGCTTATTGCCGTCAACTCGGAACTCTTGGGAGAAAGTGAACTGAATCCACAAACCCACCACCCAGGGAGGCCTCTCTTGACCCCGTGGCACATCGGCTGTTGTCAGCACGTGTGTGTTTTGGAATATGTTGCCTGAAATACAATGTATCTGCAGAAAAATGCATGCATCATAAACGTATAGCTTGATGGATTTTTAGGGCAAAAACTCCCATGTAACTAGTATCTGGATCAAGAAACAGAACATGATGTGAAAGTGCGTGTTCTTTTGTCTTTCAAATTAAAACATTTTTTAGAGACAGGTTCTCACTCTGTGGCCCAGGCTGGAGTGCAGTGGCACCATCATGGCTCACTGCAGCCTCTACCTCCAGGACTCAAGTGGTCCTCCTCCTTCAGCCTCCCAAGGAGTTGGGACTACAGGTGTACGCCACCAGACCGGGCTAATTTTTTAAATTTTTTGTAGAGACAGGGTCTGGCTATGTTGCCCAGGCTGGTTTTGAACCCCTCAAGCAATCTTCCTGCCTTGGCCTCCCAAAGTGCTGGGATTATAAGTATGAGTCACTGCGCTCAGCCATGAATGTGGTTTTTAAACAAAATCAGGACCTTATGGTGCTGTGAGCCCAATTATGTTCCCCAAAAAGATATGTTAAAATTTTCACCCCAGCTGCCTGTGAATATACCCAATGGCCCTGGTGGATGACTTGATTTCTGTCTTCTGGCCTACAGAGCTCTGAGAAAACCCATTTCTGTGGTTTTAAGCCACCCTGTTTGCAGTAATTTTTTGCAATACCCCTAGGAAACTGGTATGCATGGGTACACGCAGCTTAATATATATATATTTTTAAAGACAGAGTCTTGCTCTGTTGCCAGACTGGAGTGCAGCGGCGTGATCTCAGCTCACTGCAATCTCTGCCTCCCGGGTTCAAACAGTTCTTGGATTGCTCATTCAATTCTTGCATCTCAGCTCACTGCCTCAGCCTCCTGAATAGCTGGGATTACAGGTGCCTGCCACCATATGCCCAGCTAATTTTTTTTTTTTTTTTGTATTTTTAGTAGAGACAGGGTTTCACCATCTTGGCCAGGCTGGTCTTGAATTCCTGACCTCGTGATCCACCCACCTCGGCCTCCCAAAGTGCTGGGAGCAGTTTAATATTTTTTCCTGATTATGGAAGTCACACAGGTTCACCTGTCACCTGGAATGATCTGAGAGTGTCATCTTGTGCAGGTGGATGACCATGGCAGACACGTCGGATGATGTCAGCTCTGCACCATGACCCGTGGTCTCGGGGGACAACGAAGATCAGGGGTGTTGGGAGGGCAAGCCTGGCAGGGGATCACAGACCCCAATGACAGGAGCATTGAAGGGGCCCGGCTTCTGCTATTTCCTGGCCAGGCTGACTCATGCCTCTCATTCTTTGCCCAAGGCCCTTACTCTGTCCATCACAGGCAGAAACACTGCTCTATTGCCAGCTGGGTCTTCTAGGTCCCAGTGGGTGGCCCTGCCTTCCCTGGCACTTTGGTTCTGCAGTGGGGGGCATCCTTACCCAGCCCCACCTGCACCCTGGAGCCCCCTGAACCTGAGGGGTAGTGGATTGGAATTTTCACATCGTAAATGAACAGATACAAGCCCAGGTCTTAAGTCTGCTGGTTTAGGGACATAAGAAGGGCTCCTCAGTGACATCAGTGGTAACTGTGGCTTTCCCAAGAACTAAAAAGGCTGTCTTGAGGCTCTGGGACTAGCTGAGAATGGACTAACCAAGAAGATCAATGGAGCTGGGCACTGTGGCTCACACCTGTAATCCCAACATTTTGGGAGGCCAAGATGGGAGGATTGCTTAAGGCCAGGAGTTCAAGGCCAACCTGACCAACATAGCAAGATCCCATCTTGTAAAAAAAAAAAAAAAAATGTGGTCGAGCACAGTGGCTCACGCCTGTAATCCCAGCACTTTGGGAGGCTGAGGCAGGCAGATCACCTGAGGTCGGGAGTGCAAGACCACCTGCAAGATGGAGAAACCCCATCTCTACTAAACATACAAAATTAGCTGGGTGTGGTGGCGCATGCCTGTAATCCCAGCTACTCGGGAGGCTGAGGCAGGAGAGTCACTTGGACCCGGGAGGCGGAGGTTGCAGTGAACCGAGATCGCGCCATTGCACTCTAGCCTGGGCAACAAGAGTGAAACTCCATCTCAAAAAACAAAACAAAACAAAACCAAAAAAATGCTCAGTGGGCAGCACAAATATTTGGCATCTTATCTGGAAACACAAAGACCTGGGATGAGGAAGAAAAGCTGAACGGATCTGCAGCAGTGCCTGAGTATGCCCAGGGTTCATCCATCCCTAGAAAGGCAGTGAGGCGGTGGTGTCTGAGGCCAGAGCACGGGGGAGGCAGGTGGCCTGAGGAGAGTGTGGCCTTCAGTGGTCTGGGCGCATTTTCTCACCCTCTGTCTGCAGAGGTGACTGATACAGTTAGGCTTCGTGTCCCCACCCAAATCTCATCTTGAATTGTAATCCCCACATGTCAAGGGAGAGACTAGGTGGAGGTCAATGGACTCATGGGGCTGATTTCATCTGTACTGTTATGATGGTGAGTTATCACGAGATCTAGTTTTATAAGGGGCCCTTCCCCACTCTGCTCAGCACTTCGTCCTGCCATCTTGTGAAGAAGGTGCTTGCTTCCCCTTCACCTTCTGTCATGATTGTAAGTTTCCTGAGGCCTCCCCAGCCATGCTGAACTATGCGTCAACTAAACGTCTTTCCTTTATAAATTACCCTGTCTCAGGCAGTTCTTACAGCAGTACAAAAACAGACTAATGCAGTGACGCTCTCAAGAGCAGAATGCCAGGGACATTTTCCCAAGCCCAGAGGTGAAGGCCGCCTCCCTCCTAACAAGACTAGGCAGCCAAGGATGGGGAGGAACCTCAGGGACAAGTCTGTGCCTGTCTTGGGCAGGGCCCTGGCAGGGAGTGAGGCACACCTCAGCCCACATCTGCTCATCACTTGTCCTGCACCTCCCCACCAAGGCTTTGCCCAGCAGATCTTGGCACACTGTCAGCGCTCAACAAATATTTGTTGGATGTGTGGCTGGCTGGCTGAATAGGTGGATGGAAGGGTGGATGGAATGGTGGATGGATGGACAGATGGACAGACAGAAGGAAGGAAGGAAGGAAGGAAGGAAGGAAGGAAGGGTGGATGGACAGGTGAACACAGACATAGAGAAACAGATGATTAGATGGATATACAGGATAGATAGATGAAGGGATGGATGAATGCCTTATAAATGAATGGCTAGATTATATGGACGGATAAATGACAAATGAAGAGACAGATGAAAACATGCATAGTTAAATCAATTGATAGATGGATGGGTAAATAGATCAATGAATAGATGATAGATAGCCAGACAGGCAAAGGGCTGGTTTTGGAAAACTTGAGGACAGAGAAGGACACCTCACCGGTCCAAGGTGCAAACTGGGTGTGGTAGAAGCAGCCCAGTGTTAAGGTGAACCTCATTATCCAGCAGGAAGTGCCCTGTGGCGGGGATTTGGGCAGTTCACATGCCTGCGATTCATGGAGGCTGAGGAGGCTGTGTGACTGCACTCATACCCCCAGCCTTTGCTTGTGCTGTTCCTTCTGCTTGGAAGGTTCTCTCTCCACTTCTCTGCCTACCCAGACCCCCTCGATCTCTTACAACTCATCTGGGATTCCTGTGCCTTCAGGAAGTTCCCTGATCAGCCGTCTTCCACCCAGCCTGGTGTTGGAGGGTGATCAGGTTCCCTCCTGCAACGCCCCTCATTTGCAGTGCCTACCACCCGGGATCAGATGGGCTCTTTACTACTGATGTCCCAGTGGACCAGGGGTGCCTCTAGGGCCGACACCCTGCCTGGCTTCTTTCTCCATCCCAGCACTGGGCCTGGCACACAACAGATGCTCAGGAAATATCCAACCGAAGCAAGCGCCTGGAGGAAGGGATCCTGCTCCCCACTCCCCCAGCTGTGCAGATATTCAGATACTGTGATTTGACCAGAAATATGCTTGCCCAGCTAAACTTTAAAAAACAAAATCAGGCGGGGTATACTGGCTCCACCTGTAATCCCAGAACTTTGGGAGGCAGAGGCAGAGGCAGGTGGATCTCTTGAGCCCAGGAGTTCGAGACCAGCCTGGGCAACATAGTGACAATCCATCTTTACAGAAAAATTAGATCAACAACAACAACAAAATCAGAGCCATGAAAGAGAAGCAGACTCAGAAATTAAAAATACAGAGTCCCAAGCTTGTGGTTTGACGAAGCAGAAAAGCTTCACATGTATGTAGCACCTCACGATTCACAAAGAGCCGCCTCCTCGGCCAGCCATGCAAACCTGTTGGAAGGGCCATCTTCACCAGGTGGGAAAGGAGACCCAGAAAGCTAAAGCCACTTGTTCTGAGTCACACTGCATGTAGGGACCAGGGCTGGGGCCAGGGGTGCAGGGGCCTCACCCTCCAGGCCCAACAGCCTCCTTCTGACCACCGAGTGTCTTTCAGGTCAGCAGCGTGTCCATGGCTGGGCCTTACTGAAATGGGAAACACTGATTTCCCCACTTGGAAGAGATGAGGAGGCTCAGAGAGCCTGAGCCATCTGCCTTGGCTCACACAGCTAGGAGGGTGAGCTGTGACTAAGGGCAGGCCTGTGACCTCAGGCCAGAGTGGAGGCTTCACCTAAGAGCCATGGGGGGACAGAGCAGAAGCATAGGGTTCACACTGAGCCCTCTGGTGGCTCCTGAGCAGAGAAAGGTCCCTGTGGAAAGGCACCTGGACCCCAGAGGACCCACAGGCAGGCAGCTGGACAACTTGTACCTGAGACCACATACCACAGAGCCCCAGGTTGCCCCATCCTGGGCGTGAAAGACAATCCCCCTCCACCAGCATTGACAAGACACCCTTGAGGGCCGGGCGCAGGGGCTCACGCCTGTAATCCCAGCACTTTGGGAGGCCGAGGCAGGCGGACCACTTGAGGTCAGGAGTTCGAGAACATCCTGGCCAACATGGTGAAACCCCATCTCTACTAAAAACATAAAAAGTTAGCCAGGTGTGGTGGTGAGCACCTATAACCCCAGCTACTCAGGAGGCTGAGGCAAGAGAGTCACGTGAACCTGGGAGGCAGAGGTTGCAGAGATCCGAGATAGCGCCACTGTATTCCAGCCTGGGCAACAGAGTGAAACTCTGTCTCGAAAAAAAAAAAAAAAAGAAAAGAAAAAAAGACACCGTTCCTAACTGCTTAGCTCAGATTTTGGAGTCAGATGGACATGATTTCGAATCCCAGCTCTGCCACTTGTGGGCTGGATGAGCTTCACCTAGCTGAGCCCCACGCTGTGTGTCTCTGAAGTGGTGGTAGCATCATCTGTTGCCTGGCAGTCATGCCGGTCATGAGCAATCATATACTCAGGCACCACCCACAGAGGCCAGCAGAGGGTAGGCATCGCCATCCTCACCACCAATAGCCCCTTCCCCAACCAAAGCCCCACAAAGAGGGCGCAGGCTCAGAGCTGGCAGCAGCGCTGGACGAAGAGCAAGTTTTCTGTGTTACCCACTGCTTCCCAAGACAATGGGGCGGCTGGGGGTTCTAGGTGAAGATGGGGCCGCGTGAGGATTCTCCCCCGCAGGACTGAGGTGCCAGGGGAGACAGAAGCACCCGTCGAGACCAAGGGGACCCAGGAGCAACAGAGCAACAGCTTCCCCTGTGATGGCGAAAGGAGGGACACAGGGCAAAGGTCAGGGGGCAGGAGCCAGGTCAGTCTGGCCAGGAAAGAGAAGCAGCCAGGCTTTCTCCCCTCCTGTCCGTGGAATCTGTATTCCTCCTGCCACAGCTTCCCCTCAGCTCCCCTGGTCTACTCACTGTCCCCTCAAAACATTCAGCACCAATTCCTGCCACTCAACCAGGTTGAATATTAACCCCAATAGGGCTGGATTTGAATTCTTCTTTTTGTTGAGACAGGGTCTGTCATCCAGGCTGGAGTGCAGTGGTGCAATCTCAGCTTGCTGCAGCCTCTGTCTCCCAGGTTCAAGCCATTCTCGTGCCTCAACCTCCTGAGTAGCTGGGCCTGCAGGCTTCCATCACCACGCCTGGCTAATTCTTGTGTTTTTAGTAGAGACAGGGCTTCACCATGTGGCCCAGGCTGGTCTCCAACTCCTGACCTCCAGTGATCTGCCCCCCTAGGCCTCCCAAAGTGCTGGGATTACAGGCATGAGCCACTGCGCCCAGCCTGGATCTGAATTCGGATGCTCCTACTTGCTAGCAGTGGCTTGGGGCCAGTTTGCTCAGCCTGCTAACTTTAGTTTTCTCTTCTGTAAAGTGGGAACTAAAGATCCTGTAACAGGGACCTAGCACAGCACCCGGGACACAGTAAGTGCTGGGTAGTGGGAGCTAAACACAGGCTGCTTGAGATCACCAAGGCCAGCTCCTTGGGCCACCAGCAACAGATGCTTCCCTTTCCCCCTCCAACGGTCCACCTGCACAGCCAATCTGGAGAAGAGCTTGTCTGTTTCCTGAAAACGGAATATAAACTTAGACATTTATACAATCATACTCCTGGGCATTTAGCCCAGAAAAATGAAAGCTGATGTCCACATGGAAACCTGCGGCTGCTTTATTCATAAGAGCTCCAAATTGTAAACAGCACAGATGCCTCTCGTTAGGCGAATGCTTCACCAAACCATGGTCCGTCCACACCGCGCAATACCACTGGGCGATAAGACGAATGAGCTGCCAATACTTGCCACAGCTTGGATGATCTCAAGGGCGTTTATGCCGCCTGGGGGAAAAAGCCAACCTCAAAAGTCCCATCCCGGATGATTCTATTCCTATGGCATTCTCAAATGACAAAGTTACAGAGATGGAGACCAGATCAGCGGCTGACAGGGACAGAGGCAGAATGGGGTGAGTGTGACTACCTGGGATCTTGGTCGTGACAGGGTGGCTCTGTTTTTGTTGCAGTGGTGGTTGTGTGAATCTACACATGGACAAAATGGCATAAAACTACACATGCAGCCTGGCAGGGTGGCTCACGCCTGTAATCCCAGCACTTTGGGAGGCCAAGGTGGGCGGATCACTTGAGGCCAGGAGTTCAAGGCCAGCCTGGCCAACATGGTGAAACCCTGTCTCTCTTAAAAATGCAAGCTGGGCGCGGTGGCTCACGTATGTAATTCCAGCACCTTGGGAGGCCGAGGCAGGCGGATCACGAGGTCAGGAGATCGAGACCATCCTGGCCAACATGGTGAAACCCCGTCTCTACTGAAATACAGAAAACCAGCCGGGCATGGTGGTGCATGCCTGCAGTCCCAGCCTCTTTGGATGCTGAGGCAGGGGAATCGCTTGAACTTGGGAGGCAGAGGTTACAGTCAGCCGAGATTGCACCACTGCACTCCAGCCTGGTGACAGAGCAAGACTCCATCTCAAAAAAAAAAAAAAAAAAAAAAAAAAAAAAAAAAAAAAAAACCCACAAAAAAGCAAAATGAGCTGGTTGTGGTGGTGGGCGCCTGTAATCCCAGCTACTCAGAAGGCTGAGGCATGACAATTGCTTGAATCCAGGAGGCAGAGGCAGTGAGCGAAGATCGCATCATTGTACTCCAGCCTGGGCAGCAGAGACAGATTGTCTCAAAATAATAAAAAACAAAACTATACACACATTTTATTAACACCAATGTCAATTACCAAGTTTTGATATGACAGATACTATTGGACGTTGAATAGTGTAG
Source organism: Cebus imitator (assembly GCF_001604975.1). Lineage (NCBI taxonomy): Eukaryota > Metazoa > Chordata > Mammalia > Primates > Cebidae > Cebus > Cebus imitator. The sequence goes on from NW_016107437.1 coordinate 5,223,902, forward strand.
CTGTGAGCTGTACATTGGGGGGAACTAGGTGAAAGATAAACAGAGCCTCTCGGTGTTCTTTGCAATTTCCTGTGGATCTATTATGATTTCAAAATGTAAAGTTTTCAAATATGATGTGCATGGTATGATGTCAGCAATTCACTTTGAAATACTCCAGCCAAGAGGGAAGAGGCTGGAGAGGGAGTCGGCAAGGAGGTGAAACTAGATTGGCAAAATTCTGCTGCTGCTGAAACCAGGGTGGGGCCGCCGGAATGACAGCTCGGTCTTCTCTACTGCGCATTTTTGAAATTTTCCATAATGGAGATGTAAGTCTACCAAACCAATATGCATGGGTGGGCTCACGTACACCCAGACACCCGCACGCAGGCGTGCACCGGAGCGCTGACTCAAATGCTGCTCAGCCCGGGAATTCTTGCAGACAGCTGTACATTCACATGTGTGGTAAAGGAAATAAGTAACAATTAAACACCCGTGTGGAATCTGGCCACGACAGGTCACATGTGTGTCAGGACACCTGCCGGGCAGGGCTGAAAGGGGTCCAGGGCTGCTCTGAACTTCCTAGAAACTGGGTGGGGTGGAGGAGGGTAATGATTGTGAAGGCTACCAATGGGACAGGGTCGGAGGGAAGGGAAGTCTTCCAAGAGGAGGTAGCATTTGCAGCACAGGCTCTCTGGGCTGTCTCAGTCTGGGGGATGGGGAGGAGTTGGTTCCTGGGCCTGGGAAGGCTGGGAGTGAAGACATTGCTGCACGGGTCCGAGAGCTCTCAGCATGCCCAGTGGCAGTGGAGGTGCGGGGACAATGTGGGGAGGATGAGCTGGGCTGGTTCACTCCGCTTCCTCAGGTTGTTTTTTTTTTTAAGACAGAGCCTCACACTGTCGCCTGGGCTGGAGTGCAGTGGCACAATCTCGGCTCTGCAACCTGCAACCTCTGCTTCCCAAGTTCAAGCCGTTATCTTGCCTCAGCCTCCCAAGTAGCTGGGATTACAGGCGACTGCCGCCACACCTGGCTAACTTTTTGTACTTTTAGTAGAGATGGGGTTTCACCATGTTGGCTGGGTTGGTCTCAAACTCCTGACCTCAAGAGATCTGTCCGCCTTGGCCTCCCAAAATTCAGGGATTACAGGTGTGAGCCACCATGCCTGGGTGACAGAGTGAGACTCAGTCTCAAACAAACAAAAAAACCCCGGAATAACAGCTTGATGGGCTTCAAGCCACCCCTTCGAGCTGACCACAGGCTCCTTAGTGCCCCGCAACCTTTGCACAGCCAGTTCCCTCCTCCTGGGATACCTCTGCTCTGTCCCAAGACCGACTCCTTTGCAGACATTTCCTCCTTGAAACTTGCCCTGGTCCCTTTCCATGCCTTCTCCCCTGGAAGAATGAGCCCCTAGGACCCAGAGACAATTCTACCACGGCACCTCAAAAACCAGAACATATTCCGCCGTGCACACTTGGCCATGCCCTGATGCTTACAAGGGGTCAGACTTATCAGCTATCAAGAGGAGATTCTCGCCAGGTGCAGTGGCTCACACCTGTAATCCCAGCACTTTGGGAGACTGAAGCAGGATCCCTTGGGGTCAGGAGTTGGAGACCAGCTTGGCCAACATGGTAAAACCCCATCCCTACTAAAATACAAACAGTAGCCAGGCGTGGTGGTGAGCACCTACACTCCCAGCTGCTTAGGAGGCTGAGACACAAGAATGTTTTGAACAAGGTAGGCGGACGTTGCAGTGAGCCAAGATCACGCCACTGCACTCATCTGGGCAATAGAGCAGGATCGTATCTCAAAAAAAAAAAAAAAAAACGTTCTCACGATGAAAAGATAGCACGTTTTGCAGTGCGCAGGGGTGACCTGCCAGGACTTCACATGTCCCAGCCTCTCCCTTTCTCCTGGCCTCTACCTGGGGATCTATCCCCCAGAAGAAGTGCCTCAGAGTGAAGCACTGATAAGAGCGACTCCCATCCCGAAGTCAGGGCTGACTCTGCTTAAGACATGTTTGACCCAACGGTCTCCATCCCATTTCTTGGGCTCCTGGACACCGCACCCCATCACCCTGGCTGGGCACAGGCCAGAGCTAGGAAGGAGCTGAGAGTGGGTGGAGACACCATCCCGCCATCTGCCTGTGTCCTCTGCAGACAGTGCCTGCTCCCTCCACACATCCAAAACCTGACACAACCAGGCACGGTGGCTCATGCCTAGAATCCCAGCACTTTGAGAAGCTGAGGTGGAAGGATCGTTTGCGGCCAGGAATTCGAGACCAGCCTGGCCAACATAGCAAGAGCCCATTTCCACACCATAAATTTATTTTATTTTATTTTTTTTGAGACGGAGCTTCGCTCTTGTTACCCAGGCTGGAGTGCAATGGCGTGATCTCAGCTCACCGCAACCTCCACCTCCTGGGTTCAGGCAATTCTCCTGCCTCAGCCTCCTGAGTAGCTGGGATTACGGGCACACGCCACCATGCCCAGCTAATTTTTGTATTTTTAGTAGAGACGGGGTTTCACCATGTTGACCAGGATGGTCTTGATCTCTTGACCTCGTGATCCACCCGCCTCAGCCTCCCAAAGTGCTGGGATTACAGGCGTGAGCCACCGCGCCCGGCCTCACACCATAAATTTAAAAATTAGCTGGGCATGGTGGTGCACCTGTAATCCTAGCTACTCAGGAGGCTGAAGTGAGAGAATTGCTTGAGGCCAGGAGTTCGAGGCTGCAGTAAGCTATGATCGTGCTACTGAACTCCAGCCTGATAGTGGCATGACCCTCTCTCAAAAGAAAAGGGACTTATACCTCAAAGTCGCAATGCTCCCAAAATGCAAGTGAATCAAGAATGAGCAATGATGCTGGCTGAGAGCCCAGAGGCTTAACCGCAGCATCGGCAGGATTGTGCACTTATATGGCGCTTCCTGTATGCCACGCCCTGCTCCAAGTGCGTTACTATTTCAGCTTGTTCAATCTGCACAAGGCCTCAATGAGGTATGGAGGGGAAGTGGCAGAGCTGAGGTCCCAGTTTTGGCCATCTGAGCTTTGTGCTGCATTAGACATACCAGTTGGCTGGGGGGCATCTATTAAATGGGTGTCCGACTGCACCCCGTCACCTCCTAGAGTCCTGGCAAGAAGGTGCGGTGGAGCAGCCGGGCAGGACTCAGAGGAGGGGGGTTGCCGACCTGGCTCTGACAGGGACGGGGTATAGGGGGGTTCCTCAGATGTCAGCAGAGGGAGTGAGCCAGAGACAGGAAGCTCCTGGTCTGGGAGAGTTCCAGCCCCTGACCCACAAGCAGGCCAAGGGGATGGGCCACCATGGGCCATGGGAGCTGCTGACCAAGCTGGGCGTGGCGCATCAGGCTGCAGGCATGGTGCCTGCTCCCGGTCACTCTGACCTCCGAGGCAGGCCAGCTTGCAGTCACTCTTTCCAAGCCCATCAACAGAGCTTGGCTGCATCTGCAGTGGGAAGTTCAGGGAGGAGGAAACTGTGGGCTGTGGCTTCCAGCGGCTTCCACGGAGACGGCATTTGCCAAATTTCACCCCAGGCTCCCCGATCCCTGAGGATTTGCCATCTCCACGCATTTGATCTTCACTGCCACTCACCTAATGGCTGTATTACAGCAGGACCGCACAAACATTCATTATTCACTAGAAGTGAAAGTACTCTATCACAACCTGGTGAAGACACAGTTTAAGGGGCTCCTTATACTTTTACCCCCTATGGCTTTACAGAAAGTAACTACGAAAGAAAACCTGGCTCACCTGTGTACCACCTAGAATCATCATGTATTTGGCCAGGAGTACTAGTGGGTCATTGTATCCAGCTTCTAAGAAGAGGGGGGACTCAGGCTCTCACTTCTTAACCCCCAGACCCAGGAGGGCCCCTTTGTAGCCTTTCAAAAAAGAGGCGGGTACTGGGCATGATGGCACATGCCTGTGATTCCAGCTACTCGGAGACTGAAATGAGAGAATCACTTGAGCCCAGGAGTTCAAGATTAGCCTGGGCAACATAGGAAGACCCTGTCTTTAAAAAAAGGTTGGGGGCAGGCAGGTTCTGGTGCATTCCTTTGTGCTTGAGTATAGTAAGTACGAGGGGCGGGTAGGATTACAAAGCTGAAAGTCCCCAGGTCTTCCCTGGAAAGAGACCTTGAAAGTCAAGTTCAGTTGGGCTGGTGTGGGCAGAAAGAGCCTCTCTGGGATCAGAAACCAGCAGCCCTAGGTTGGAGCTCAGCCTGCCTCCTTAGTCACCAAGTCACCTGGGCCAGTCATTTCTGCAGCCTGGGCCTCTGTGACAGCACGAGTGACCCTCCCTAATGGGGTTTAGCTGCCAGCACACTCTGGGCCCCAGATAAAGAACAATACCTCACAACGTCCTCCCCAGTCTGAGACAGACGTGATGGGCGACAGTACCTCCTGGTTGGTGGGTGTGACAGCAGTGTTCCAGCCCTGTCAAAATCCCAGGCATAAAAAGATTAAGAGATGCCAAATAGGCCGGGTGCGGTGGCTCATGCCTGTAATCCCAGCACTTTTCGAGGCCAAGGTGGGGGATTCACCTGACGTCAGGAGTTCAAGACCAGCCTGACCAAAATGGTGAAATCCCTTCTCTACTAAAAATACAAAAAATTAGCCAGGCATGGTGGCGCATGCCGGTAATCCCGGCTACTCAGGAGGCTGGGTCAAGAGAATTGCTTGAGGTCGAGAGGCAGAGGTGACAGTGAGCTGACATTGCGCCACCATACTCCAGCCTGGGTGACAGAGTGGGACTCCGTCTTAAAAAAAGAAAAAAGAAGAAGAAAGAAGAAGAAAAGAAGAAGAAGAAGAAGAAGAAGAAGAAGAAGAAGAAGAAGAAGAAAAAAAAAAAAAAGAGAGAGGTGCCAAACAGGTGCCGCTCTGTGATGAGCTGTTCAGTGGCTGGCCAACTTTGTCCCCAGGATCCCTGCCTCACTCCCTCTATCTGCAAAACGGGTGAGCCCCTGGTTCAATAGCGACGAGGAGGGACCGAGGGTCGATTGTCACCTGGGACTATGGATTTTGCATTCCAGTCAGTCTTCCAGGGTGGGCAGGAGAAGGACACACAATAGTTGTCTTCCCGGAGGTGGTGGGGGACGAGGGTGGTCTCCCCAGCACCCCTCAGCCCTTCAGCCCAGTGGTTGACACCCATACTCCACCCCCTCCCACAGGATTAACCTGATGGCTTAGACTAGTCCCAGCCCCTGCACGTAGTGGCTGAGGCCTGTCATTCAGCCTAGGGCTGGCCAATCAGGATGAAGCTTAGTGCTAGGGTTGACAGATTTCACAAATAAAAACGTAGGATGCCCAGGTAAGTTTGAATTTACAATCAATAACAATTAATATATTTTTTAGCATACAGTACTCATTGTTTACCTAGATAACTGCATGTCTTGTATTTTATCTTGAAACCCTACTTGAGATTCTCCTCAGCCAATTATGGAAAGAAATCCTCCCCCGCCTGCACCCCACGGCCTCCAGCAAGAAGGAGGCAGTCCTGCTCCCATCCACTGCCCCCCCCCACATCCAGAGGGAGACAGCTGATGGCTGCAGCCCAACACAAAGGAAGTGCAAGGCCAGCTTGGAGGCGAGGAGGGCGAAGCTTTCCTGGGCCTCTCCTCCATTTACTGACTGAGCCCCTGTGGCCAGGCACTGCCCTAAGGGCGCTTTAAGTGCACATGTTTTTGGCTGGGCTCGGTGGCTCATGCCTGTAATGCCAGCACTTTAGGAGGTCGAGGTGGGTGGATCACTTGAGGTCAGGAGTTCGACACCAGCCTGGGCTACATGGTGAAACCTCGTTTCTAGTAAAAATACAAAAATTAGCTTGGTGTGGTAGTGCACGCCTATAATCCAAGCTACTTGCTTGAACGCGGGAGGTGGAGGTTGCAGTGACCTGAGATCATGCCACTGCACTCCAGCCTGGGCAACAGAGCAAGATTCCTTCTCAAAAAAAAAAAAAAAAGAGAAAGTCCACATGTTTTTGCATCTTCTCAAGAAAGCAGGACAGACGAAATGCTAAGGCTGAGAGCCACTCTGCACTGTCTGAGGCTGGACTGGAAGCCAGAGCTCTGCTCCAGGGGGTCAGCCTTGGCCACACACTGCCCTTCTGGAAGGTTCCACAGCCCTCATCTTGCCACAGGTGGGTAAGGAGTTGGGGAGCAGACACATTGACTGCTAGCAGTTAATGTGTCTAACAGAAACTTTTCAAGTCAGACAAGACACAGAGTAGGGTGGCACCGTGGCGCCCATCAAGTGTGGGAGAGGAACATGGGGCTGTGCCACCTGCAGCTCCTTCAATGGACAGCCAGGCCTGGGACGCACACGCTGAGCTGGCCGCCTCCCACCAGATGCTGCTCCTTTTAAGCATGAAAGGGTCATGACATCAAATCCCATGGGGTGGGGCACCCCACTGGGGACCGAATCTGACAAGGAAGGGGCAGGGGCCACCCAGAGCTGGGGTGGATGACAGCTGCCCCTGGGGAAGCCAGGACAAGCCAGGATGGCAGGCAGTGAGGATGAGCGTAGAGCACCGGCGGGCCTTGTTCTAGAACCCAGTGAGCCCCGGCTCCAGGCCCACCCCCAACAGGGGCAGCAGAGCAAGGAGCCAGGCAGGGGGTCCTCCCAGCCCTTTCACATCCAGCAGCTCCCCACCTTCCCCCATGAGCCCTGAGTCCAGCCTGGTACTGTCCTCAGCCACCTCACACCAGGAGGAGGCCCACCCATCCTGAGACCCCAGGCCCAGCTTTCTAAATCTGCAAACCCAGAGCTACTGCAGGAGAATTATTTTTTTTTTTAATATTTCAGAGACAGCAGAGGTCACAGGTTTACAGGACCCAGGCGCAAGGCGGGGAGCACAGACAGCAGCCAGACACAGAGACCTGCTCTGTGGCCCAGGCTGGAGTGCAGGGGCATGATCACAGTTCACTGCAGCCTCGAACTCCTGGGCTCCAGCCATCCTCCCACCGCAGCACCCTGAGTAGCTGGGACTATAGGCATGTACCACCCCACCCAGCTAATTTTAGTAGAGATATGATCTGGCTATATTGCCCAGGCTGGTCTTAAACTCCTGGGCTCAAGCCATCCTCCCTCCTCGGCCTCCCAGAGTGTTGGGATTGTAGGTGAGAGTCACCACACCCAGCCTAGGAGAGACTGTCATTTCAGCCATTCAGTGCCTGCTACCCACTCTGCACTAGGCCCAGGGAGGAGCTGGGAACAGAGGTGAACATGGCACACCCCCTGTTCCCAGAGAGCTGCCAGGTCAGCCAGGGGAGAGAGAAAAGGTCAGCCTTGGGTGACCAGTGCTGGGACCCCAGCCATGCAGAGGGGCTGCAGAAATGTAGAGGAGAGCATTCTCTCCCGACCTGGAAGAGGTAACACCCTGATTCTTGCCTGATTCTCTTTAACCACAGTCAGTCAGTGGTTAAACACAAAACTCAGCCAGGTGTGGTGGTGTGTGGCTGTAGTCCCAGCTACTGGGGAGGCTGAGATGGGAGGATCGCATGAGCCTAGGAGGTGGAGGCTGCAGTAAGCTGTGACTGAGCCCATGGCTCTCCATCCAGCCTGGATGACAGAGTGAGACCCTGTCTCAAAAAATGAAACAACAAAAAAAGAAAAGCCCAGAAGAGGTAAACTTAGGGAGATAGAAAGTAGATTAGTAGTTGCCTGGCTGAGGGTTGGAATGAGATCTGGAAATGGGTATGTGGTTT
>NW_016107437.1:5231660-5252873 GCF_001604975.1 Cebus imitator
TTTTGAGGCAGTCTCCCTCTGTCACCCAGGCTGGAGTGCAGTGGTGTAATCTCAGCTCACTGCAACCTCAGCCTCCTGGGTTCAAGTGATTCTCCTGCCTCAGCCTCCTGAGTAACTGGGATTACAGGCATGTGCCACTACACCCGGCTAATTTTTTGTAATTTTTATAGAGATGGGCTTTTGCCATGTTGGCCAGGCCGGTCTTGAACCCCTGACCTATAGCGATCTGCCCACCTTGGCCTCCCAGACTTCCGGGATTACAGGTATGAGCCACCTCACCCAGCCAGGTATGTGGTTTCTTTTTTGGAGTGATGGAAATGTGTAAAAATAGTTTGGGATGATGGTTGCAAAATGACATAGATTTACTAAAACTCATAGGATTGAACACTTCAGATGAGGGAATCTTCTGGTATGTAAAGTACATCTCACTAAAGCTATTTAAATGAAGGCAGCATCCCAGGGCCCAGAGAGGTATCTAAAGACTCTAGTTTTGCCAGCCATGGTTCCTCACCCCAGTAATCCCAGCACTTTGGGAGACCAAGACGGAAAGATTGTTCGACTCTAAGAGTTCAAGACCACCCTAGGCAACATAGCAAGATCTTGTTTCTTTATAATTTAAAAAACGCAAAAAATAAAGACCCCCTGCTTTGAAATGCATCATAAATTAGAAATAGAGGGCCGGGCGCGGTGGCTCACGCCTGTAATCCCAGCACTTAGGGAGGCCGAGGCGGGTGGATCACGAGGTCAAGAGATCCAGACCATCCTGGTCAACATGGTGAAACCCCGTCTCTACTAAAAATGCAAAAAATTAGCTAGGCATAGTGGTGCGTGCCTGTGATCCCAGCTACTCAGGAGGCTGAGGCAGGAGAATTGCCTGAACCCAGGAGGCGGAGGTTGCGGTGAGCCAAGATTGCGCCATTGCACTCCAGCCTGGGTAACAAGAGCGAAACTCCATGTCAAATAAATAAATAAATAAATAAATAAATAAATAAATAAATAAGAAATAGAAAAAAATTAAAAATAAGGACTCCCAGCCTCGTGTGGTGGCTCACACCTGTAACCCCAGCACTTTAGGAGGCCGAGGCAGGAAGATCACTTGAGGTCGTAAATTCGAGACCATCCTGGCCAACATGGGGAAAACCTGTCTCTACTAAAATACAAAATCAGCTGAGCATGGTGGCACATGCTTGTAGTTCCAGCTACTCGGGAGGCTGAGGCAGGAGAATTGCTTGAACCCGGGAGGCAAATGTTGTAGTGAGCTTTTGCACTCCAGGAGAGCAAGACTTCCCCTAAAAAAAAAAAAAAAAAAAAAAACTTGGCCAGGTGCGGTGGCTCACGCCTGTAATCCCAGCACTTTGGGAGGCAGAGGTGGGTGGATTGCCTGAAGTCAGGAGTTCGAGACTAGCCTGACCAACATAGTAAAACCTCATCTCTACTGAAAACACAAAAAATTAGCCGGGCGTGGTAGTGGGCACCTGTAATCCCAGCTACTAGGGAGGCCGAGGCAGGAGAATCACTTGAACCCGGGAGGAGGAGGTTGCGATGAGCCAAGATTGCACCATTGCACTCCAGCCTGGACAATAAGACCAAGACTCTGTCCCCCCCAAAAAACAAAACAAAACAAACAAACAAAAAAAACAAAGACTCTTCTAGACAGACAGACAGGTCATGAGCACATGACCTAGCCTGGGAGCCTTCCTATACAACCTCGTCCTAAAGCAAGCTGTAGGTACCCTCTTCTTGGGGCAGCCGTGGGCAGGACTGTGCCCAGCTGTTCCTCCCTCCCCACCACACCCTCTAGCTGAGGACAGGTCCCCAGGGGGAGGAAGGCAGGAGTGCCAAGGAGGGAAGGGGCCCTGCTGTTTGAGTAATCAGCTCATTCTGATGCTCCTGGAGTCTCCTGGGGATGGCAGCCGTGGTTAATCAGCCAGATGGCTTGGGCAACATGAACTCACATGGGTGCCAGCTGGAGTGAGGGGCACAGGGCAGGGGGCAGGTGGCTGGCCACATGGGCTCTTCCTACTTTTTTCTCCCCTGGGATCAGAGAAAGGAGGCCCCTTGTCATCAGCATGGAATCTCCATCCCCAGGTTCTCCAAACACAGGCAGACCCCTCTACTAATGAAATATCAGAGAGCAGAGAGTGCCCCACCAGCTCAGGGGCAAGGGGCATTGGCAATGCAGATTCATGGTTACAGTCACAAAGCCTGGAATCGGCCGCCTGGCTTCAAATCCCAGGTGGGTTGCTATGAGGCTGTATGACAACCAGCAAGGCTTTTTTGTTGTTGTTGAGACAGAGTCTCTCTTTATAGCCAAGGCTGGAGTGCAGTGGCACGATTTTGGCTCACTGCAGCCTCTGCCTCCCAGGCTCAAGTGATTCTCCTGCCTCAGCCTCCTGAATAGCTGGGTATACAGGTGTGCACCACCACGCTTGGCTAGTTTTGTTCTTTTAGTAGAGGTGGGGTTTTGTCATGTTGGCTGGTCTTGAACCACTGCCCTCAAGTGATCTATCTGCCTTGACCTCCCAAAGTGTTGGGATTACAGGCATGAGCCACCAAGCTTGGCCCCAGCAAGTCTTTTTTTTTTTTTTTTTTTTTTTTTGAGAACGGGTTTTTTTTTTTTTTTTTTTGAGACGGAGTTTCGCTCTTGTTACCCAGGCTGGAGTGCAATGGCGCGATCTCGGCTCACCGCAACCTCCGCCTCCTGGGTTCAGGCAATTCTCCTGCCTGAGCCTCCTGAGTAGCTGGGATTACAGGCATGCACCACCATGCCCAGCTGATTTTTTGTATTTTTTTTAAGTAGAGACAGGGTTTTACCGTGTTGACCAGGATGGTCTTGATCTCTTGACCTCGTGATCCACCAGCAAGTCTTATAATGTCTGAGTCCTCACTTCCTTATCCAAAAAAGTGTCCATAATACTAACAGTATCCTCTTGGCAGGCTACAGCCAGGATGAAAGTAATGGGCATGGAACTTTCTGGGATCCTCATCATCCTTCTGATGGAGGCGCTGGCATGCAGCAGTGTAGGAGTTCAGTCAGGGTGCTGGGAAAATTTGTAGGAAAAGGCCACAAACACTCTTGGAAGGCCAGAGGGTCTTGCAAAAGCCTTGGAATAGGATATAGCTGAAGGCAGCCAGATTCTTTAATCGGTGCCTGCAAGCTTCGGTTAGATAGCAAGGGATGTAAAGAAAGTGATCTAGGTAAGTTAGTCTACTTAGGCCTCCCAACCTGGCCTTTAATCATCTGTAGGACTGGTGTCCCCAGGGAGGGTGACCATGTTAATCATCCACAAGCGTGTTGGCTCAAAGCCTTTGTCATGAAATCTATACTGAATAAATGCCCAGTGCCAGCTTGTGAGGGTTGGGGCTGCTGACTCTTTACAGCAGCCTCCTTGGTGTCTGTGAGTGGCCTGGACCCCTCGCCCGCTCTTTCACTGGGTATCTGTGTCTAAGTGCATTTGTCCGTCTCCTGCTGGGACAGGGTCTGCGGGTCGGACTCCACACAGCACACCTCAGAGGGTGGATTTCTTGGGTAAAGAGGTCAAGGAGGTCCCGGACAGTTCATTAGGCTTCGTGGCTGGATAGGCGGCCGCTTCTTTTGTTGCAACTCTTTTTTTTTTTTTTTTTTTTTTTTTGCTAAAACCCTGAGATTTCCCCTAACAGGGAAGTAACTATAGAGAATTTAGAACGGACCCTCACTTTCAACATGCAGCATCAATGGAAGACAGTCTGGTGGCCCCTCAAACAAACAAACTGAGAGTCATCCTGTGACCCAGCAATTCCCCCCCTAGGCATATGTCCAACAGAACTGAAAACACTGTCTATGCAGAAACTTACACATGAGAGTTCATAGGAGCACAACTGATAACAGCCAAAGAGGGGCAACAACCCAGATGTCCAGATAAATAACTGAGCTGTCCATACATGGAATATTATTCAGCCATTAACAAATGAAGCCCTAGGCCCTGTGTGGTGGCTCATGCCTGTAATCCCAGCAGTTTGGGTGGCTGAGGTGGGCTGATCACTTGGGGTCGGGAGTTTGAGACCAGCCTGGTCAACATGGTGAAACCCTGTCTCTACTAAAAATATAAAAAATTAGCCAGGCATGGTGGCACATGCCTGTAATCCCAGGTACTGGGGGAGGCTGAGGCTGGAGAACTGGAGAGGCAGAGGTTGCAGTGAGCTGTGATTGTGCCACTGCACTACAGCCTGGGCAAAAAGAGCAAAACTCCATCTGAAAAAAAAAAAAAAATTGACTTCTTATGAATGTGTGCTTCCGGCAGAAAAAAGGTAGTTCTGATACCCACAGTAAAACAGGAATGAGCTTTGAACACATTATGCCAAGTGCAAGATGCCAGACACAAAAGGTCACATGTTATCTGATCTCATTCATACGAAGAAGAAATAAAAAGGATCCTGGAATTTGGACACGGGAAAGTCTACAGGGTTCACCTCTGGCCTCGGAGATGAGCTTTACTGAGGCTGGAAGGGGAAGAGATTTGCCCATGTCCCTCGGATTTCCTGTTACCTGATCGCCTGAAGGAAGGGTGTGGTGGACCAGAGCTGTGCCCACCCCAGGCGAGAGGAACTGGGGAAACAGAACAGCCTGTGTCTTGGCTGAGTATCAGGGGAGCTTTATGCAGAAGCCCTGGTCTGCATGCTGATCCTTCTAGAAGCCCGAGGTACTTCATCTTTGCCAAGATAAAGGATCAGGAGAGAGACGTGAGACCATCCACATCGCTGTGTATTGATGGTGGACTAGGAACCGGGCGTGTCGTACCATCCCCGCATTTTGCAGTAAAGGAAAGAAATGGGGAGGGGTGCAGGGGCCCACCTGGCTGAGGCCACAAGGCAGGCAGGACACACTTGGGGCAGAACTGGGTATATGTGGTCCCAGACGATGAGTGATGCTTCGAGGGGAAAGGCTGACTCAGAAAGGGCTCAGCACGCCTAGGGATTCCTTCACTGAGCTGGTAAGTTGAGAAACCCAGTGGCAGGACTGTGAGTCACAAGGCTTGGTGAGCCTGCACGGAGGTCCCCCGCCCTCCCCACCTGCCCCAGGCCCTCTGGGATTTTTCGCAACCACCCATGGGGTTGGGGGCCCTTTTCCTTTCTGGGCCCAGCTCCTTCCTGGCAGCCAGCCCCATAGCACCCCACCTCTCCTGTCCACTCCCCTCCTTGAAGCCCCCAGAGGCCTGGGGGCAGTCTCGTCTGTGCACTTCCTCTCCCCAAGTCCTGGGCAAGTCCCCAGGCTTAGTCTCCATGCCTGCCCAGTGAGCCTCCTAGGGCATCTGAAGGAGCTTTCGAGAAGGTGAAGTGGGCTTGGACAGCTCCCTGTCATGTTCCCTCAGCGCCGCAAGGGACCAGAGTTACCCAGCCTACACCACCCCAACATCTCCATCCCAGGACACACATCAAAGCCACAGCCAAGGAGTGAGAAGAAAGTGTGAGCCCAAAGCAAGTGCGCATCTTAGAATTGAGCCTGGATTTTTTTTTTTTTTTTTTTTTGGTGGGGGGATGCTGGAGCGCAGTGGTGCAATCTCAGCTCACTGCAACATCTGCCTCCCAGGTTCAAGCAATTCTCCTGCCTCAGCCTTCTCAGTAGTTGGGATTACAGGCACCCACCACTACACCTGGCTAATTTTTTTGTACTTTTATTAGAGACAGGGTTTCACCACATTGCCCAGGCTGATCTCGAACCTCTGACCTCAAGTGATCTACCCTCCTGAGCCTTCCGAAGTGCTGGGATTACAAGCAAGCCTGGATCTTTCTGGAGGTCCTGGGGGGGAAGAGGAGAGGGAAGACCTCAGGCCACAGGAAAGACACACCGTGTAACGTATCCCAGGGCCAAGTCAAGGCCAGGAGGAAACGGAGAGGCCTCCAAACACACCAGTTACCCTTGGCTCTGAATCTAAGTCCAGAGGGACTTGCAGGAGAATGCGGAAGACCTCTCAGACAGACCTTCACTGTCTCTCTAAGCAGCCGCCTCCCCACCCAACCCCCAGCCCATCTTACCAAACCAGAGCCAACCAGGCTACTCTGCTTCTATTAGCATAAAACCTGCAGTGGCTCTCTAGTGCCTGGTATTGGGAAAGAGGGCCGGCCCCGCCTCCCTACCCAAGACCAAAGCTGGGACACTTTCACTTCTATCCTTGATCCAGCCATAGGGCACTGGCCCTGAGCCCCGGTCGTGATATCTCCTAGGATCGCCACGTTCTGTTCCCCCACTGCCTTTCCTCTTGTGCCCTGAAAATTCTATCCAATCTTCAAAACTCAACTTCAACACTGCAGTCATCATCCTTGAGGGCCTTGGGGACCAAGCCTTCATCATCTTTCTATTTATCTATTTATTTACTTTGAGATGTAGTCCCATTCTGTCACCCAGGCTAGAGTGCAGTGGTGCAATCTCAGGCTCACTGTAACCTCTGCCTCCTGGAAACAAGCAATTCTTCTGCCTCAGCCTCCCATGTAGCTGAGATTACAGGTGCGTGCCACCATGCCTGGCTAATCTTTTGTATTTTTAGTAGAGATGGGGTTTCACCGTGTTAGCCAGGATGGTCTTGATCTCCTGACCTTGTGATCTGGACGCTGGGATCACAGGCGTGAGCCACCGCGTCCAGCCCCTTCACCATGTTTCTGTTTCTGGCACTGAAAACAGTACTTGAACAGAAGGTATCACCTGAATGCGCCATCTGAATGGCTGAGCCACGTGATTTGCCTTGAACTAGACCCTTACGAAGGGAGTCAGTCCAACCTCCCCACTCTCCAGTCCAGGGGAATTTCTAGTCCAGATCTACAGCGGACGCTGTGCAGTAACTACAACAATGGGAATGGCAGAGGGATGGACTGGAAGAGAGTCCAGAGAGAAACCCAAGCCCCAGCGAGAACTCAGTCTGCAGTAAAGGCAGCATGTCAAGGCAGGCGGCAAAGGATCTGTTATTCAAAATGGCCTGCGATTTGGAAAATAAACAGAGTTTGATTCTTACTGCACCTGGAAACAAAGGCCAGTGGTTAAATATTTCAATGCAAAGATACCAGAAAAGCAAAAAGAAAATGTACACAGCACCAGAGAGAAGAAACCATGAAGCTTCCTTATGGTAAAATGGGCTACATACGGATCTTACATTCCTGTTCTTTCTAAGGCAATGTGCAAAAATGAATGGCAAAGGACAAATTAAAAAAAAATTTACAACATTTGACAAAGTGTTATTATTTCTTTTCTTTCTTTCTTTCTTTTTTTTTTTTTTTTTTTTTTTTTTTTTTTTTTTTTTTTTTTTTTTTTTTTTTTTTTGAGACAGCCTTACTCTGTCACCAGGCTGGAGCGCAATGGCGCAATCTCTGCTCATTGCATCCTCTGCCATCCGGGTTCAAGCAATTCTCCTGCCTCAGCCTCCCGAGTAGCTGAGACTACAGGTGCACATCACCACGCCCAGCTAATTTTTGTATTTTTAGTAGTGAGGGGGTTTCACCATGTTTGCCACGAGGATCTCAATCTCTTGACATTACGATTCGCCCTCCCTGACCTCCCAAAGCGTTGGGATTACAGACATGCGCCACTGCACCCAGCTGAAAACTTACTTCTGTTAATAACTGTTGAACACAGTGATCTGACTTGTACCTCCTCAGGGTGATCTATATTCAGTGACATATTTTAAGGACAAAAAAATGACATAGGCATCTTAAATAGCACCCAGGTGTGTGTGTATGTGTTTTATTTGAGGTAAAACTCAAATACAAAATTAAAGTTTTAAAGTTTACAACTCAGTGGCATTTAGGACATTCAGGAGATTGTGCAGCCATCACTACCATCTAGTTCTGAAACATTTTCCTGGCCTCAAAAGAAAGCCTCGTACCCACGAATCAGCCACTCCTACTCCGCCCTTCTCTCAGGCCCTGAAAACCACCAATCTGCTTTCTAGCTCTTGTACGCCGATTTTTAGAGGTTGTTGCTATTAAAAGTTTGGAACAATTTTATACATAGTGTAGGATAAATACTAATGTTATTAGGAACCTAATAACATTTTTCAGTGCGTGAGAAAAGAGACAGAAATACAAAAGTAGTTATGATGAGGCCAGGCATGGTGGCTCACGCCTTTCAGCCCTGCACTTTGGGAGGCTGACGTGGTACGATCACTTCAGCCCAGGACTTTGAGACCAGCCCAGGCAACACAGCAAAACCTAGTCTCTCCAAAAAAAAAAAAAAAAAAAAAAAAAAAAAAAAAAAAAAAATTAGCCAGGCATGTTGGTGTGCCTCTTTAGTCCCAGCTGCTACTTGGGAGGCTCAGATGGGAGGATCTCCTGCACCCAGGTGGAGGCTGCAGTGAGCTGTGATGGTGCCACTGAACTCCAGCCTGGCCAACAGGGTGAGACCTTGCCTCAAAAAATAGTAAAAATAAATGCAGTTAGGTTGAGCAGCCATTTTCATACCAATATGCAAAAGAGTATCATTCACAATAATTCAAAAGGTAGAATTAACACCTGTGTCTATTATCAGATGAATGATAAACAAAATATGGTATATAAAGACAATGGAATATTATTTGGCCTTAAAAAAGGAAGGCAGTTCTGATATGCTATAATACAGATGATTGTCAAAAATTTTATGCTTTGTAAAAGCAGCTAGTTATGGCAGGACAAATACTGTGTGATTCCACATCTGAGATTCCTAGAGTAGTGAGATATATAGAAACAGAACTAGAATGGTATTAATGGGGGCTGGGGAGGAGGATGTGGAGTTCCTGTTTAACGGGTCCTGAAGTGTGGTCTGAGAAAACAAAAACATCCTGGAGGTGGATGGTACCAAGGGCTGCACAATAATGTGAATGCACTTAATGCTATTGAACTTAAAAAGGTCAGTGGCTCATGCCTGTAATTCCAGCACTTTGGGAAGCCGAGGTCGGTGAATCACCTGAGGTCAGGAGTTCGAGACCAGCCTGACCAACATAGCAAAACTCCGTCTCTACTAAAAATATAAAAATTAGCTGGGCATGGTGGCGTATGCCTGTAATCCCAGCTACTCAGGAGGCTGAGGAAGGAGAATCACTTGAACCCGGGAGGCAAAGGTTGCAGGGAGCCAAGATCACACCACTGCACTCCAGCCTGGGTGACAGAGTGAGACTCTGTCTCAAAAAAAAAAAAAGTTAAGAAGGTCAATTTTATGTTATGCATATTTTAACACAACAGAATAGTTAAGAAAACACTCTTGATATGTGAAGTTTAAATTGGAAACATCAATTATCCTCTGTTGATATTCCCCTTATATTATTTCACTTCCCAAGTTTTCCAAGTTTTCAATTTTATGTGTATACATATAAGATTTATCAATATTCATGCATGATTTTTTTTTTTTTTTGAGAAAAGTTCTTGTCTTGCTCTATCACTTAGGGTGGAGTGCAATGGCATGATCTCAGCTCACTGCAGCCTCTGCCTCCCAGGCTCAAGTGATCCTCCCACTTTGGCCTCCAAAGTAACTGGGACCACAGGTGTGCACGACCAAGTCCAGCTAATTTTTGTATTTCTTGTAGAGATGAAGTCCATGTTTCCCGGGCTGGTCTTGAACTTCAGGGCTCCAGCTATCTGCCTGCTTCAGCCTCTTCAACTGCTGGGATTTACAAGCATGAGTCACCATGCCCAACCCATGCCTAATTTTTAAAAATACATTTTCTATCTCTGTCCACGGAAATAGCCTAGAAGTAATGATACCCCAGCAGCAATGAGCACATCTAACACCCAGGTCTTGGCTTCTAAACACCATTTCCTCTTAACTAAGAACGGAGGCACTTTGGAGAAATGGCTGATTCCAGCTAAGCTTACAATATCTTGTACAGAAAATCAAGAAAGCTATCAAAGACAAAAAAACCACATCAAAGGGACATAGAAGCCAGATTGAAGGGCCTTCCCTTGGCCACACTGGGACTTTTAAACATCTATAAGAATAATGATGACAACGATTTTTAAAAAATCCATGTGCCCATATTGATAATCATCCTCACTATTCAAGTATCTGATATTTGCACATATGTCTACTCAGTAGAATTTATTTGTAACCCCTAAGTCAACAGCACTTGCAACACTTTCAATGTCAATCACAGACATAGGCAAAGCAGTGAAAAAAATCTTAGTCCCCTGATGCACATGTTTCCAGAGGGGGTCATAAAAGGTGACACTTTGCTTCCTTTCAGCTCCCATACTGTAAAACTTTTTGAAGTCTTTTTAACTAGATGTGCCACAATTTTTGCATTTTTATTGGTAATTTTATCACTTAAAATGGTCTTAGTGTACTGCTAAGGTGGTGTCCAACTTTTTTTTTTTTTTTTTTTTTTTTTTGAGATGAAGTTGCCCAAGCTGGGATGCAGTGGCGCAATCTTGGCTCACTGCAACCTCTGCCTCCTGGGTTCAAGCGATCCTTCCGCCACAGCCTCCCAAGTAGCTGGGATTACAGGTAAGTGCCATTACACCCAGCTAATTTTCCTATTTTTAGTAGAGATGGGTTTTACCATGTTGGTCAGACTAGTCTTGAACTCCTGAACTCAGGTGATCCCTCTGCCTTGGCCTCCCAAAGTGCTGGGATTACAGGCATGAGCCCCCATGCCCAGCCTTGGTGTCCAATGTTTCTAAGCAAGGAAGGCCATGATATGCTTCACAGAGAAAATGTGTATGTCAGACAAGATTCACTCAAACACAAGTTATAGTGCTGCTGGTTTTAGTTCAATGTTAATGAACCAACCATATACATTAAATAAGGCATCTTCAAACAAAAACACAGATAAAACTAGGTTATGCATTCATCAGTTAACAACATGACCAGAGGCTTACAGGAACCAAACCTATATTTCCCCTGGGAGCAACTGTTCAGCATGCCTTAATTCAATGTTTGCTGTGGTAGCTTTAAAAAACACAACTCCCTATAAAAGAATTCACCGTACTTTAAAAAACAAAAGTAGGGGAAAGCCTCTTTTTTTTTTTTTTTCAAGACAGGGTCTCTCTGTGTCGCCCAGGCTGGAGTACAATGATGCAATCGCAGCTCGCTGTAGCCTCCAGCTCCTGAGCTCAAGCAATCCTCTTGCCTCAGCCTCCCAAGTAGCCCCACAAATGCATGCTACCATGCTCAGCTAATTTTTAAAAGTTTTGTAGAGACAAGGTCTCACTATGTTGCCTTGGCTGGTCTCAAACTTTTGGGCTCAAGCAATCCTCTTGCCTCAGCCTCCCAAAGTGTTGGGAGTACAGGCATGATCCACCGTGTCCAGCCAGAAAAGCTTTTTTTTTTTTTTATTAAATGGAGTCTCGCTCTGTCGCCCAGGCTGGAGTACAGTAGCACGATCTTGGCTCACAGCAACCTCTGTCTCACAGGTTAAGTGATTCCCCTGCCTCAGCCTCCTGAGTAGCTGGGACTACAGGTGCACGCCGTCATGACCGGCTAAGTTTTGTATGTTTAGTAGAGATGGAGTTTCACCATGTTGGCCAGGATGATCTCGATTTCCTGACCTCATGATCCACCCGCCTCAGCCTTCCGAAGTGAAAAGCTCTTTTCTGTAGAGGATTACCGGTAAAAATGTAGCAGTTATGATGGAATTAGAAAAATCATAGTTTTGCAAACCCCAGTGCAATTGTCGATTCAGGCCAGGGTCATGACGAGACGCCACGGTGTTAGGACAGCACCCCACAGATTACCTATGGCGCAGGGACAACGGCTTGACAATGAGGACACTCGGCAGTGAAGAAGTAAATGAAGCAATAACCTCAGCACCCCTGAGCGGTACAGTCTGCTGGCATGTGCCCCTGTGATGTGATACAACATCATGTTACCTGTTGGGTGCCAAAATGTTTCATCTAGGCCTAACTTTCCAGGGCACAGGAAATACATGGGACAGATGTACAAATTAAACAGCTTCACGAGACTGGGCACAGGTGGCTCACACCTGTAATCCCAGCATTTTGGGAGGCCAAGGCAGGTGGATCACAAGGTCAAGAAATCAAGACCATCCTGGCCAACATAGTGAAACCCTATCTCTACGAAAAACACAAAAAAATTAGCTGGGCATGATGGTGCATGCTTATAGTCCCAGCTCCTCGGGAGACTGAGGCAGGAGAATCACTTGAACCCGGGAGTTGGAGGTTGCAGTGAGCCAAGAGAGCACCATTGCAATCCAGCCTGGCAACAGAGAAAGACTCCATCTCAAAAATAAATACATACATAAATAAACGGCTTCATGAGGAAAGAATTAGAAAAATGTAGAAGCCGAGCGCGGTGACTCATGCCTATAATCCCAGCACTTTGGGAGGCCAAGGCAGGCGGATCACTTGAGATCAGGAGTTTGAAGCCAGCCTGGCCAACATGGTAAAACCCCATTTCTACTAAAAACACAAAATTTAGCCTGGTGTGGTGGTGGGTGCCTGTAACCCCAGCTACTCGAGAGACTGAGGCACGAGAATTGCTTGAACCTGGGAGGCAGAGGTTGCAGCAGTGAGCCAGGACTGAGGCACTACACTCCATCCTGGGTGACAAAGTGAGATTCGGACTCAAAAAAAAATTAGATAAATATAGTAGTCCCTCCTTATCCTCAGTATGACTTTCCCAGGTTTCAGTTACTCACGGTCAACTGTGGTTGGAAAGTAGGTGACTGGTCAGGCACGGTAACTCAGGCCTGTAATCCCAGCACTTTGGGAGGTCGAGGCGTGCACATCACCTGAGGTCAGGAGTTCAAGACCAGCGTGGCCAACATGGGAAAGCCCTGTTTCTACTAAAAATACAAAAAATTAGCCAGGCATGGAGCCACACACCTATAATCCAAGCTACTCAGGAGGCTGAGACAGGAGAATTGCTTGAATCTGGGAGGTGGAAGTTGCTGTGAGCTGAGATCGCACCATTACATTCCAGCCTGGGCAATAAGAGCAGAACTCCGTCTCAAATTAAAAAAGAGAAAATAGGTGACTATGGTATAACAGGATATTGACAGAGAACCCACATTTGTAAAACTCATTACAGCATATTGTTATAATCGTGCCATTTTATCATGAGTCCTTGTCACTGATCTCTTACTGTGCCTAATTTAAAAATAACTTTGTCGTAGGTATCTATCTACAGGAAGAGACATACCATCAATACATATAGGGCTCGGTACTAGTCACCGCTTTAGGCAAAAATGGAGTTATTGGAGGGTATCCCCCTTGGATAAGGTGGGAATGCTATACAGAATTTAAGACAACCTACAATATAAAAAGAACCTAGACTCTTCTAGAAGTCAGTGTCATGGGTGGGGAGAAATGGCAGGACAATAAAACAGACCCAAAGATTGAAACAATGCAACCAAATGCAACGTGCAATGCATGTGATAGGATCCTGGTTTAAAATCTAAAACGTGTCTGGGCACAGTGGCTCACGCCTGTAATCCCACTGTTTTTAGGAGCCTGAGGCAGGTGGATCACTTGAGCTCAGGTTTTGAGACCAGCCTCGGCAACATGGTGAAACCCCATCTCCACTAAAAATAGAAAAATCAGCTGGGCACAGTGGCATGTACCTTTAGTCACACTTGGGAGGCAACAGGGGGAGGATGGCCTGAGCCCATAATATATTTATGATATATAATAATTATGAATTTATTATTTATAAAAATAAAGTATAAAATGTATTATTAACTTATTTGAGAGGAAATCTTGCTCTGTTGCCCAGGCTGGAGTGCAGTGGCATGATCTCGGCTCACTGCAATCTCCACCTCCCAGGTTCAAGCGATTCTCCTGCCTCAGTCACCCAAGTGGCTGGGATCATAGGCACCCACCACCACACTTGGCTATAAAGTGTTGTGTTTTTTTTTTGAGATGAGATCTTGCTCTGTCACCCAGGTTAGAGTGCAGTGGTACAGTCACAGCTCAATGCAGCCTCAACTTGAGAGGCTCAAGTGATCCTCCTACTCAGCCTCCTGAGTAGCTGGAACTATAGGCACATGCCACATGCACGGCTAATTTTTGTATTTTTTGCAGAGATGGGGTCTCACCGTGTTGCCCAGGCTGGTCTTGAACTCCTGGGCTCAAGTGATCCTCCCACCTTGGCCTCCCAAAGTGTTGAAATTAGAGGTGTGAGGCACTGTGCATAGCGAAATGTATTTTTATATATTAGGACAACTGACAATATTGGAATGTGGACAGCCTATTAGAAGATACTGAAATTTATTGTACTTAAGAGTGATGTATCTAAGGTCTAACTTATCTTTAACCTCCACAGAGTGAGATGAAACAAATACAGAAAATAATAATTACCGAATCTAGGTAGTGGGTAGATAGGTGGGTTTATGGTACTTTTTTTCCTCCAGGTTTTCTGTCTGTATAAAAACGTTTACAAGAAAAAGTTAGAGAATGGCCCAAGAAAAATCTAAAATTCTCTTAATTTTAGATGTAATTTTTTAATGCTTAGCATTGGCTTTGCTTCAGAATCATGGGGGAAGCTTTAAAAAACAACAACAACAACAAAGTCTCTGCATGGCATCCACAGGTCCAATTTAATTGGGCTGATGTGGAATCTAGACATCTACTTATTATCATGTTTTTGAGACGAAGTCTCGCTCTTGTTGCCCAGGCTGGAGTGCAATGGTGCGATCTCCGCTCACTGCAATGTCTGCCTCGCCGGTTCAAGCGATTCTCCTGAATCAGCTTCCCGATTATCTGGAATTACAGGCTCATGGCACCGTGCCTGGCTAATTTTTGTATTTTTAGTAGAGATGGGGTTTTAACATATTGGTCAGGCTGGCTTTGAACTCCCAACCTCAGGTGATCTGCCTGCCTCAGCCTCCCAAAGTGCTGGGATTACAGGCATGAGCCACTGCTCCTGGCCTTTTCAGACATACACATTTTAAAGCTCCCAGTGACTCAGCCAATGCTGAGAACCAGCACCTTTAATGACTTGTGGGAATAGAATCATTCCTGATATGACTTCTAGACCCCAGGACGTGCTGGCCAAGGGGAAGAGAAAGGAGAAGGCTGATGGTGGCTCCTGCTCCTGGCTGGTAACACCGCCGTTCACTCAGTCGAGGCACCAACTGCTTCACATGGGTGCTGTACCATCCTTTTGTTTTGAGACAGCGTCTTGCTCTGTGGCTCAGACTAGAATGCAGTGGTGCAATCACAGCTCACCACAGCCTCCAACTCCTGAGCTCAAGCGAGCCTCCTGCCTCAGCCTCCTGAGTAGCTAGGACTATAGGCACAAGACATCACACCTGGCTTATTTTATTTTTTTATTTTTGCATACAGGGTCTTACAGGGCTGCCCAGGGTGGTCTCAATCTCCTGGCCTCAAGCGGTCCTCCCACCTTGGCCTCCCAAAGTGCTGGGATTATGGATGTGAGCCACCATGCTGGGCTATAGCATCTATTTTTACTGACCACAGGCGTTTTTCACTCACCCAAGGTCACAGGGCTGAGGGGGACATAGGCAAAGAGCCTACGCTCTTAGTTCCTGCGCCTGCCTTTGGAAAATTATAAATGTCTTATTCTGGCTGGTCCAAGGGCAAAGCCAGAAGGTATGAAGATGAGCCAATCATCAGAAGTGTGCAGAGCTTCAAGCTTTTTCTCTTTTTTCTTTTCTTTTTGAGACAGAGTTTCACTCTTGCTGCCCAGGCTGGAGTACAATGGCGTGATCTCAACTCACTGCAACCTCTGCCTCCTGTTCAAGGAATTCTCCTGCATCAGCCTCCCAAGTAGCTGGGATTACAGGCACCCGCCACCATGCCTAATTTTTGTATTTTTAGTAGAGATGAGGTTTCATCATGTTGGCCCGGCTGGTCTCGAATTCCTGACCTCAGGGGATCTACCTGCCTCAGTCTCCCAAAGTGCTGGTATTACGGGCTTGAGCCACTATGCCTGGCTGCTTCAGGCTTTTTCTAAAGAGAGGACCAACTTGTTTTTCTTGAACTGGAGCCTTGAACTTGGGGAGGCCCTGTGAGTTTGGTCCTGAGTCTGTCTCCATCTCAGAACTGTGCTCTCTGGGAAGCCAGGGACCTTCTGGCTCATTTTGTGACCTCAGGGGCTGGCAGGTAGCCTGGCATGACCCAGGCGATCAAGAAAGGGTTCTTGAATAAATGAATGACTCAATGACGCACAGGAAGTAAACAGGAAGGATGGTGCTTACCAAGAGACCAGGCCACAAAACTGGAGCTGGAGGAAGGCTGGCTTGGCGGGACACTGAGACCCGCGTGTGGGAGACTGGGAGAGGGGGCCTCCCCTCCCCACCACTTGCGCAGCGCAAGTCCTCCTGGAACTATTTCTGTCTCTACTCCTTTGACAGATGCTTTTAATTGACTAGTACACGATATTAACAACTAAATATGTTCTAATAATGGAAAGAAGGAAGAGAAACAAAAATGCCTCATCACTCGCTGAGCTCTGGGTTAAACATTTTATTTTATTATTATTTTTTTGAGATGGAGTTTCACTTTTGTCATCCAGACTGAAGGGCAATGGCGTGATTTCGGCTCACTGCAACCTCCACCGCCCAGGTTCAAGCGATTCTCCTGCCTTAGCCTCCCGAGTAGCTGGGATCACAGGCGTGCACCACCTCGCCCAGCTAATGTTTGCATTTTTGTAGAGATGGTGTTTTACCACGTTGAGCAGGCTGGTCTCGAACTCCCAACCTTAGGTGACCCGCCCACCTCGGCCTCCCAAAGTGCTGGAATTACAGGCTTGAGCCATTGCACCTGGCCTGGGTTGAGCACTTTACATTCATGACATCATTTAACATGCATCACCTGGGCAGGGAGATATTGACAAACAGAGTACTGGAGAGGCTGTCCCCTGCCCAGTAACCAGAATGTGACACAGCCACAGTTCCAACCCTACTCCATGTGACTCTGAAGCCTGGAACCAACTCTCAGCTGCCCTCCTCTAGTCAGGGGTCCCCACAGGGCAGAGTGCAACCACAGTGAAAGCAAGACTGTTTTCTGTGGTTCATAGACAGGGCCTTTTCAGTTAGAATATCTACCTGTTCTCTAGTTTTATATATACATATATTATACTGTGATGGGAAAGAGAGAAAGAGGAGGTACGGGCAAGGAGAGACACACGCACCAGGGCTTGCACTTCATTTATTTGTTGGTTTTATTTATTCTTGAGATGGAGTCTCAATCTTGTCACTCAGGCTGGAGTGCAGTGGCACCATCTTGGCTCACTGCAACCTCTGCCTCCTGGGCTCAAGTGATTTTCCTGCCTCAGGCTTCTAAGTAGCTGGGATTACAGGCACCTATTACCACGCCCGATTAATTTTTGTATTTTTAGTAGAGACAGGGTTTTACTATGTTGGCCAGGCTGGTCTTGAACTCCTGACCTTAGGTGATCTACCTGCCTCAGCCTCCCAAAGTGCTGGGATTACAGGTGTGAACCACCGTGCCCAGCCTTTATCATTTATTATTTCGAGACAGGATCTTCCTCTGTTGCCCAGACCAGAGCGCAATGGTACAATCATAGCTCACTATAGCCTCAAGCTCCCCGGGCTCAAGCAATCCTTCCACTTCAGCCTCCCAAGTAGCTGGAACTACAGGTGCACACTACCACCCCCAGCTAATTTTTAAAAAATCTTTTTATAGAGATGAGGTCTCACGATGTTGCCCAGGTTGGTCTGGAACTCTTGGGCTTAAGCAATCCTCCTGCCTCGGCCTCCCAAAGTGCTGGGATTACAGGCGTGAGCCAGTGTACCCAGTTATTACGCTTTATATGTACATATATATTGTTAAACCAAATACACCAAATCAACTGCTGTGATTATAGCTTGAAAATAGTCAGATCATGATTTCATATGGTCCCACCATAGTATTTATTTACATGTGTGCATTTCTTTGTATTTACAATGACTTTATTCTTGGTAACAGTGACAACAAACATTTATTGAGCTTACTATAAGCTATACATTGTTCTAAGCATTTTCACCAAACACAGCAAAATATTTTAAGCCCCATTTCAGAGAGGGGGAAAACGGAACAATGTCCTCACTTTATGGCAAGTGTTACTGGTTTGTCACTGATGGTGATGGAAAGTGTCCTTTGTAAACAAGTTTACTGTTAGAGGCATGGGGCCGGGCGGGGGAGGGACGAGCTGAAAGAGAGCACGCGGCACCCATGGTGGGGACACAGTGGGGGACACGGTGGTGCAGGAGGTTGGGGAGGGGCTGTGGTTTGGAATCCCTGTACCTGAGGGGCGAGGTGGTGGCATTCACACCTGGAAGCAGAACCCAGCTTAACCAAGGCCCAAGCTTTGGGAACCAGTGAGCAGAACAGAGCAAATTCTGAAGAATCGGAGGCTGTGTGATCCTATTCTGTGCCCAGTGAACTCGCCATCTTACAGACCCCAACCATAACAGCTGGCCCCAGGGTGGCTAAGTCAGGAGTGCATTCAGCCACAAGTCACAGGAAATCCACCTGGCAGTGACTTCAAGCTGCAGACAGTGGCTGTCCTAGACAAGAAGGTCGGAGGTTAGCACTGCAGTGCTTTGCATCAAGGATCCAAGTTCTGGCTGTGTAGTGGCTCATGCCTGTAACCCCAGCACTTTCGAAGGTGGAGGCAAGAGGCTCACATAAGCCCAGGAGTTCAAGACCAGCCTGGGCAACATAGCAAAATCCTGTCTCAACAAAAATAAAAATTTTTGGAAAAGCATCCAGTTTCCTCCTGTCTTCTTGCTCTGCCACCCTTGGGTGTTTGCTTTCCATCTCCAGCCTGTGCACTCATTGGCTACAATGTGGCTGCCACATCCTTTGTCAATGCAAACAGAAACAGAAGAAGTGTCTGGGCCGGGTGCTGTAGCTCATACCTGTAATCCCAGCACTTTGGGAGGCCGAGGCAGGTGTATCACAAGGTCAGAAGTTCAAGACCAGCCTGGCCAATACGGTGAAACCCTGTCTGTACTAAAAAGACAAAAACTTAGCTGGGTGTGGTGGCACAGGCCTGTAGTCCCAGCTGCTTAGGAGGCTGAGGCAGGAGATTTGCTTGAACCCAGAGGCAGAGGTCGCAGTGAGCCAAGAACACATCACACACACACACACACACACACACACACGTGTCTATCCTTTGCATTGGCTAGAGGTGGATCACATGGACACCCCTTCTTTTTTTTTTTTTTTCTTAAGATGGAGTTTCCCTCTGTCACCCAGGCTGGAGTGCAGTGGTGCAATCTCGGCTCACTGCAACCTCTGCCTCCCAAGTTCAAGCTGTTATATGCAAAGTTTTGGTGCCACAAAAGAAGTGGCACTCATATAAATTTCCTCAGCAAGGCAATTTACTTCTATAGAAGGATGCATCTCACAGATAGAGCAATGACAAGCATGCACCTGGACAAGGGAGGGGAAGAGGTTCTTATTCCTGACACAGGTTGCCCTTTCTGCTGTGTTGTGCCCCTCTTGACTCGGGTTGGACCGCACAGTCTAAACTAATTCTGATTGGCTATTTTAAAGACAGCAGGGGGTACAAGCCAGAATGGCGGGGCAGAGGGTTTGGTAGGAAGAACAGTTACAGGACAGGTCAGAGCAGGCCACCAGGGTGAAAGCAGGTGACCAGAGCAGGTTACTGGAGCAGGTGACCTGGGGATGAGTCAGGACGGAGCGGGACCAGGGGAACAGATGTGAACTACTGATTAGAACTGGTGGAAAAGGTTACTTAAACTACAAAAAAGTTAAACTTTAAAATGGAGAGCTGAGCATATGGACATACTGATTCTTCAAAGAGAAACTTTGAGTTCACTATTTTTAACAAAGCAATTATCTTGCCTCAGCCTCCTGAGTAGCTGGGACTACAGGTGTGTGCCACCACACCCAGCTGTTTAAAAATTTTTAATAGATAAAGGGTTTCACGATGTTGGTAAGGCTAGTCTCAAACTCCTGACCTCAAATGATCCGTCCACCTCAGCCTCCCAAAGCAGTGGGATTACAGGTGTGAACCACTGCGTCCAGACCACATGGCCACTTCTAACTACAAGAGAAGCTGAGATACTAATGTCTGGAAATGGATTGCCACAATGGGCCAGAACCCTCCTGACTTGGCCCCTGGAGCTGGGTACACGTGCTTCCTCCCTTCTTGGTGGCCCTCATCACAGTTGCAACCTGCTCTTTATGTGAATCTGTGGTTGCTGGGTGTTTGTCTCCCATGGACTAGGAGCCCCTTGAGGGCAGGACCTGTGTGTACATTCTCCTCCATGTTCCTAGTCCTGGATCTGACACACAGAAGGTACTCAAGTCACAGATTAACTGAATAAATGAAGAAGTGAATGATCTAAATGATGTCCTCAGCTGGGTCCAGTGGCTCACACCTGTAATCCCAGAACTTTGGGAGGCCAAGGCGGGAGGATCACTTGAGGTCAGGAGTTAGAGGCCAGACTGGCCAACATGATGAAACCCCTACTAAAAATATAAAAATCAGCTGGGCGTGGTGCTAGGCACCTGTAATCCCAGCTACTCGGGATGTTGAGACACAAGGATCACTTGAATCCAGGAGGTGGAGGTTGCAGCAAGCTGAGATTGTGCCACTGCACTCCAGCTTGGCAACAGAGTAAAACTGTGTCTCAAAAAAATTAAATAAATTAAAGAAGTCCCCTTCCGTTTTGGGCTGAAGTCTCTTTGAGCTCTAACACCTTACAGCCTGTTGGCCAGACTAAAAACACTCTTTATGGAGTGCCTATCATGCACACTAAGAAATGTATGTGCTGGGTGCACTGGCTCATACCTGTAGTCCCAGCGACTTGGGATGATGGCGTGAGGACAGGAGTTTAAGACCAGCCTGGGCAAAACAGCAAGTCTCCGTCTCCACAAAACAGTTTAAAAACTAGCTGGGAGCCAGGTGTGGTGGCTCACACCCATAACTCCAGAACTTCGGGACGCCGTGGTGGGCAAATCATCTGAGGTCAAGAGTTTGAGACCAGCCTGACTGATATGGTGAAACCCCATCACCATTAAAAATACAAAAATTAGGCCGGGCGCAGTGGCACACGTCTGTAATCCATGCACTTTGGGAGGCTGAGGCGGGTGGATCACGAGGTCAAGAGATCAAGACCATCCTGGCCAACATGGTGAAATCCCGTCTCTACTAAAAATACAAAAGTTAGCTGGGTGTGGTGGTGAGAACCTCTAATCCCAGCTACTCAGGAGGCTGAGGAGGGAGAATTGCTTGAACCTGGGAAGTGGAGGTTGCCGTGAGCCAAGACTGCACCACTGCACTCCAGCCTGGCAATGGAGTGAGACTCTGTCTCAAAAAAA
>NW_016107437.1:5252883-5268858 GCF_001604975.1 Cebus imitator
TCCCAGCTACTCGGGAGACTGAGGAGGGAGAATTGCTTGAACCTGGGAAGTGGAGGTTGCAGTGAGCCAAGACTGCACCACTGCACTCCAGCCTGGCAATGGAGTGAGACTCTGTCTCAAAAAAAAAAAAAAAAATTAGCCAGGCGTGGTGGTGGGCACCTGTAATCCCAGCTACCTGGGAGACTGAGTCAGGATAATTGCTTGAACCTGGGAGACAGAGACTGCAACGAGCCGAGATCCTGCCACTGTACTCCAGCCTGGGCAATAGAGTGAGACTCCATCTAAAAATAAAAAAAGAAAAACCAGCTGGGCATGGTGGTGCATGCCTACAATCCCAGTTATCTGGGAGGCTGAGACAGGAGGAGTGCTTGAGCCCACATGTTCGAGGCTGCAGTAAGCTAGATCATGCCTCAGCAGTTCAGCCTGGGTAACAGAGCCTGTCTCAAAAACAAAAACAAAACAAAACTTGACCCACAGTCATCTTCCACGGTGTGGTGGCCTTTGAATCCAGACAGGCCTGGGTTCCATCACTGCTCAAAATACACCCCTGTTAACAACACTCTATGCTAGTCCCATTGCAGGGGTGTTGTGTGCATGGTGTCTGATTGCCCAGGTTTGCGTTTTTCTTGCTAGCTGTGTGATGATAGTCAGGTTACTTAGCCTCTCTGTGCCTTATCTGTAACACAGGGATAATAACAGTACCAAATTCAGAGGACCCTTGTGAGGATTAAGTGAGATAAGGCCTTGAAGAGCGTAGCTCAGGCGGCACAAAGCAAGTTCTCAAAGTGGCATCAATTTTTCTTATCTTTCACTCTAGCACTTTGGGAGACAGCCTTGCTCTGTCGCCCAGGCTGGACATGCCTGTAAACCCAGGAGGCAGGAGGTGGCATGATCTCGGCTTGCTGCAACCTCTGCCTCCTGGTTTGAAGCAATTATCATGCCTCAGCCTCCCAAGTAGCTGAGATTACAGGCACGTGCCACCGCTCTCAGCTAATTTTTGTATTTTTAATAGAGAGGAGGTTTCACTGTGTTGGCCAGGCTAGTCTCAAACCCCTGAGCTCAAGCCATAGGCCCACCTTGGCCTCCCAAAATGCTGGGATTACAGGCATGAGCCACAACACCCAGCCAACGCGTTCAATGTTAACGAATCACTTATATATTAAATAAAGTGTCTACACAGAAACACATAAAACCAGGTTAGGTATTGATCAGTTGATGAAAATGTGACCAGAGACTTGTAGGAATGTAACCTGTATTTCCCCTAGGAGCAATGGTTCCAGATTTGCCAATTCAGTGTTTGCCAATTCAGGGACTTTATCACAAATAAGAATCCACTATGTGTACGTGCATGTCATCTACCATTCCTATTACACAGGTGAGAAGCAGGCTTGGAAGGGTTCCATCACTTTCCGAGGTCACAAGACTAGCTGTCCTCTGACACAGAACTTGAGCCTGAATCTGAGAATGATAGTTCTGCAGCTTCTGCCCCAGAGTCCAGGCATCCGGGAGCACTGGTGGTGGGGTTGCCACTAATGGCTCTGCCAGGCTGCCTGCCCCACCCGCCAAACAGCCATGCGCAGTCAGGAGCCTCATCCGTCCTCTGGCCTGGCCACTGAACAGGAACGGGTGGAAAGCAGGGGCAGGGTGGAGGAGCAGGCAGGCAATGAGCTGAGACTGCCTTACCCGGGACCATCTACTAGAGATGCAGGCGCGGGAGAGTCCAGTGGGTGGCCACCCTGCTGCTGACTGCAGAGGGTGACCCATGGTCAAGAGAGGCACAGAGAGGCTGGGTCCGAACCCCACCCTGCACCTGCTAGCTATGACCTTAAGCAAGTCCCTGGATGCCCCAGGCTCTGTTAACTTACCTGCGAGAGTGGTGCTAAAGAGGTAGAGCCTCTTAGAAGGGCTGAGAGGCACACTTGAGACAGTTGGTCTTGAGTTCTGCTGGCTGAGCCGGCACAGAGATTTATTTGAGCCCATGAGCAATCTCTGTCAGAGACATGGGCGTTATCCCCGTCCATTTCACAGATGAGGAAGCTGGGGTTCAGTGCTGGTGCCCACAATAAGCCAGGCCCTCCCCAGTGCCCTGCATCTCCCTCCTGGACTATGGTGTGTGCATGGGGTGGGGGCGACACAGTGGGGTACCTAGACCCCTGGAGGACGAGGAAGACCAGAGGGGGCCCCGGTCTCTGTCACAACCCCCTCTATTGCCAGTTTCTCACTAAAGTGAGGATACACAGGACTAGGCGCAGCCTTGGGTCTGTTCATTCTGCAAATTCTACCAACGTTCATCCATCACCCACCATGGACCAAGCACTAGGTTGAACTAAGGGACACATCGATACTGCCACCCGAGGTCACAGTACAACATGACTCAGAAAGAGCTAAGTGTAGGGCCTTGTGAGGCCAAATGCACACACATCTTCAAGGAACACAGAGTACTGTAGCAGTTTCACCTGCAAAAGCAGCACATCGCCTCGGCAGCCACAGTCCATATGGCCATCAAGGGTCCCAAAGTCACACATCAGAGGGCAAATGAGCGGAGCCAGGGTGTGGAGGAAGCCATCTTCTAGAAGAGGGGTCAGCAAATTATGGCCCACAGGCCAAATCCAGCTGCTCCTTGATTTTGTAAATCAGTTTTACCGGCACACAGCCTCATTTACATATTGCATGTGGCTGCCTTCCTGCTAAGACGGCAGCCTTAAGTGCTGCAATGGTCCACAAGGCTTAAAATATTTACTACGTGGCACTTTACGGCTCACACCTGTTCTGGAAGATCACTTGCATGAGGTTAGAACTCTGTCAGTTTCATGCTCTGCCATCTCCTGAGCACCCTTCACAGTGCCCAGCCCAGAGAAGATGTTTATAAAATGATGGGAGGCTGCTTGTGTCACATTCTAATTCTGTGACCATTAGCTAGTTAAGTACTTATTCAAAAATACATCTTCCAATCAAGTGGGAAAGCATCCAGCCCCACCTCCAGCCCTTCACAACACAATGGAGAAGGAGGTGCAACCCTGGACCCTTTCTGGTCTCCTGGCCCCCCGTGTAGCTCATCTCCTGCCCTGCCCTTGGTGTCCTGGGGCTGCCCTGCAAACCTAGCCAGGCCTGTGAATCATCGGGACTGACTCACTGTCTAAAAATACATATTGTCTCATGTTGGCGGGTGCTACTTTGATCACTGTTTGCACTCAATCTAGTCTTTTTCTGCTCGACTTTGAGCTCTTTGTGGGCAAGGTCTGGGTTTTTGCCACTCCGAGTCCCCAGGGCCAGGTTCCTGCTGCAGCCTGGAGCCGGAAAGGAATCTGGGAGGAAGAGGTTTGGTGCTGGGGCCAGCGAACTCGGGGCCAGATTCTGCCCTGCCACTCATTTGCTGTGCAACTCTCAGCAAAGCACCCGACCTCTCTGGGGCCTTCCCCATGTGTGAGATGGGGATCATAAGGCCCATCCCACAAGGTGGTTTCCAAGGTGAAATTAGAAAAGGAGGCCTGTTCCTACAGCCTGTGTGTCCTGGGAGGCACTGCTAATCGTCCGTGATCCTTTTCTGCCTGATGATGGGAAAGGGGTGATCTGCTCACTGACCCCCAGCTGGGCTTTTCTCTGCCAGTGAAATCATTTGAAATTGTCCAAGGAAATCAGGAACCTGAGCCGACGCCGAGTCACAGAGCTTGGTGCCAAGCACTGGCGGAGCTCTGGTTACAGAAAACAAGTGGAAACCACAGGCCCTGAGCTGAACGTGGAACTAATTTGGGAGGCAATGAGAAAGCACAGAACACAACGCAGAGCCGGGGAGGCAGGTCTGCCCCAAGCCAGGTTGCCGTCCAGGTTGGGTAACTGGGGCTCTTTCAAATTTTCTAGGTCCTGCTTCTGGAGAGGGGAGAGTAGGGAAATGATGGGGAACCACTTCAGAATCTCAGGATGGCTGTGCAGAGACTCAGAGCACTGGCCTGGGGTTGGAGCAACTGCAAGCACATCCTGACTTGCCCCTAGGTGCTGTGTGACCTGGGGCCTGTCACTTCACCTCTCTGTGCCTCAGCTGCCACTTCTGTGAAATGTAGGATCTAGGGATGCCTCCCTCAGAGGGCTGCTTCAGAGAAGCCTCTGTGTCATGCCTGGCACATAAGCAGCTCTCAGGAAATCAGACATGTTGGGACATGACATGGGGGATGGGGGTCAGCATTGGAGAAGCAAAGACCAGTAACGTCTCCCTCTCGTTCATCTGTTCGTTCAGCAGATACTTATGGAACATGTAACCAGTGCCAGACTGGGAAACATGGGAGGGAACAAGACAGACCTAGCCCCGCCCGAAAGGAAACAAATAGTGTGTATCTCATTGTAATCATCCTACGAAGAATAAGAACAGGGTGCTTGGGGCAAGACGCAGTGGCTCACTCTTGTAATGCCAGCATTTTGGGAAATGGAGGTGGGTGGATCACCTGAGGTCGGAAGTTCGAGACCATCTTGACCAACACAGAGAAACCCCATCTCTACTAAAAAGGCAAAAAATTAGCTGGGCGTGGTGGCACGTGCCTGTAATCCCAGCTACTCCAGAGGCTGAGGCAGGAGAATTGCTTGAACCTGGGAGGCGGAGGTTGCAGTGAGCTGAGATCGTGCCATTGCACTCTAGCCTGGGCAACAAGAACAAAACTCCATCTCAAAAAAAGAACAGGGTGCTTGGATAAAAAGTAACTGATGTGGGCCAGGTGTGGTGGCTCACAACTGTAATCCCAGCACTTTGGGAGGCCAAGGCAGGCGGATCTCCTGAGGTCAGAAGCTCAAGACCAGCCTGGCCATCATGACAAAACCCCATCTCTACTAAAAGATACAAAAATTAGCCAGGCATGGTGGTATGCACCTGTAGTCCCAGCTACTGGGGAGGCCGAAGTGGGAAGATTGCTTGAACCCGGGACGTGGAGGTTGCAGTGAGCCAAGATAGCAACACTCCAGCCTGGGCAACAGAGTGAGACTCCATTAAAAAAAAAGAAAAAAAAAAAAAGATAAAGAAAATGCACCCAAAATTTGGATGGATGCAAGGATAGAGGGATGGATATGTGATCACGCAAATTTAGTAAAATGTTAGAGTTGACAGTTGCTGTTTCAAAATGTTTGGGGGAAATTAACAAACCCAAGAAGAAAAAGAGGTAGAAACAAATTCTTTAACAGCTCCCTTTTCCCACAGAACACTGTCCAGCTGCTTAGCCGGGCAGCCACCCCACGAATCCTTGCCTCTCGCCCCAAACTCACTCTGAGTGTAGCGCGGGGCGCACCATCAAACCTCTCTGAGTTTCCAGCCTGGTTTCATAGGAAATGAGAGGCCCTCATTGGGAGAGGTGAGGCTGAGATGCACGCAGTAGCCACTCAGGAAATGCTGCCTGTTGTTTCCAGAGGAGCAAGGCCACTTCAGCAGCACCCATTGCTTGGGGAAGACCTGGTCAGCCAGCCTTTACTGGGGCCTGGGAGACAGCCCACTAACACAAACTCCTTTTTTGTTTGCTGAGGGATGTTCAGTCCCTTGCGTTATTCATTCACTGGTCCAAATATGTATTTTCTGTGTGCCAGGCCCTGCATGGAGCACTGCAG
Source organism: Cebus imitator (assembly GCF_001604975.1). Taxonomy (NCBI): domain Eukaryota; kingdom Metazoa; phylum Chordata; class Mammalia; order Primates; family Cebidae; genus Cebus; species Cebus imitator. Next base: position 5,258,464 of record NW_016107437.1, read on the forward strand.
TGTGCAGTCTATCAGGTCTTTGCCTTTAAAGAACACCCCCAAGACACAGATCCAACCCAGGGAGACAAACACTGCGAGGGGGCCAAGCCCAGCAAAGCACACATCCTGCACACTCCAGCCTGAATAGAAACCAAGCCCCACGCCCAGACCTCAGACAGACGCCTGCCTCAGAGGCCGGAACCTCAGCACAGGAAGGACCCTCACACTGGGATGTCGAGGCCCCTCCCCAGCTCAGTGGCCCCTGCCCCTCCTCAATGAGCTAACTCAAGTCCCTGGCCCTTTGGGGACAGAAGTCCCCCAGTGCGTCTGCTGCAGTCACAACAAAAGGTAATGGGAGCCGGGTGCAGTGTTTCACAACTGTAGTCCCAGCACTCTGGGAGGCTGAGGCGGGTGGATCACTTGAGGTCAGGAGTTCGAGACCAGCCTGGCCAACATGGTGAAACCCCATCTCTACTAAAAATACAAAAATAAGCCAGCAGTGATGGCACGCACCTGTAATCCCAGACACTCAGGAGGCTGAGGCAGGAGAATTGCTTGAACCTGGAAGGAAGCTGCAGCGAGCCGTGATTGCACCACTGCACTCCAGCCTGGGTAAGAGAGTGAGACTCCATCTCAAAAAAAAACAATGGGGTTGCGGTGTCCACTCGGGAAGAGCTGGGAAGGCAAAGTGAATAGGAATCATCTACTCTCCTGCCAGCCAGACTGAGGCTGCGATCCAACACAGAGGACCCTCATCAGGGCAGCTTAGAGATCACATTCTCCACTTTGGCCAGAAAGACACCTGCATTCTCTGCCCAGAAATTATTCTCAGGCTCTCCTTCCAGCTTCCCAACAGCTTCAGAAGGCAGATGCTGTCATGACCCCCACTTTGTAGGCGGGGAAATTAAAGTTCAGAGAAGCCACATAACTTGTCCAAAGTCACACAGAGCCAGTCTGTGGCCACTGCCTTTACTTAAGAGCAACAACAATCAGAATGGCTGGAATCACTTTATGGGCATTATCTCATTTAAGCATCTCAATGACCCGAAGTAGGAAAACTTCTTGTTTCCATTTTACAGAGCAAGAAACACAAGTTCAGAGAGACCCAATAACTTGCCTGAAACTGAACGGGTAGATGGCAGAGCCAGCCTTCCACAAACAACGATAATAAGAACGGCGGCTATGTTCATTCTGTATTGCCACTCCAACAAGCTTCCACAAACTTAGCGACTTAAAATAAGATACATTTATTCTCTTACCATTCTGGAGGTCTGACGTCTAAAATCAGGGTGTCAGCAGAGCTTGGTTCCTCCGGGGGGTTCTAAGGGAGAATCTGAGTCCTTGTCTTTTCCAGATTCTAGAGGCCTCCCGCAAAGCAGGCGCCTCCACCTTCAAAGCACATATTCCAACCTCAGCTTCCAGCCTCACGCCTCACGTTTCTTCTCTGTCCCGCCCACCGCCTCTTATAAAGACCCTTGTGGGCTGGGCGGTGACTCATGCCAGTAATCCCAGCACTTTGGGAGACTGAAACCACCTGAGGTCAGGAGTTCCAGACCAGCCTGGGCAACATGGTGAAATCCCATATCTACTAAAAATACAAAAATTAGGTGGCACATACCCATAATTCCAGCTACTTGGGAGCTGAGGCAGGAGAATCGCTTGATCCCGGGAGGCAGAGGTTGCAGTGAGCCGAGATTGAGCCTGCACTCCAACCTGGGCAACAGAGCGAGACTCTGTCTCAAAAAAAAAAGATCCTTGTGATTACATCATTGGGCCCCACAGGGATAACCCAGGTGAATTCCCTTATCTCAGGAGCCTTAATTTGATCACACCTGAAAAGCCCCTTTTACCATGTAAATGAACAGGTTCACAGGTTCTGGGGATTAGGAGTCGGACCTTTTTGGGGAACCATGAGTCTATCTACCACATTAGCTAATATTCATGGAGCTCTTGCTAAGTGTCAGGGCCTGCACTGAGCATTTTGCACCCTTTTACACATCTCACGGTTTTTAAAATGTTTTATTTGCATAAATATATGGGGTACAAATACAATTTCATTATATGCGCAGATTGTGAAATGGTCAAGCCAGGGCTTTTAGGATCTCCATCATCCCAATAACATACATTGTACTCATTAAGTGATTTATTGTTGTTGTTTTATAAACAGGCTCTCACTTTGTCACCCAGCATGAAGTACAGTGGTGCAATCATGGCTCACTGCAGCCTCTATCACCCAGGTTCAAACGATCCTCCCACTTCACCTTCCTCGGTAGCTGGGATTACAGGTGCATGCCACCATGCCCAGCTAATTTTTTGCATTTTATATAGAGATGGAGTCTTGCCAGGTTGCCCAGGCTGCTCTTGAACTCCTGGGCTCAAATGATCCTCCTTCTTCAGCCTCCCAAAGTGCTAAGTTTACAGGTGTGAGCCACCTCGCCTGGCAGCATTAAACTATTTCTCATCATCCACCTCTGTGAATGATAAGAATTCACATTCGCCCTTCCAAATCTCCATGGTTTATTATTCCACTCTCTGCCGCCATATGTACACATTTTTTTTCTTTTTTTTTTTTTTTGTGTACACATTTTTTAGCACCCACTTGGGAGTGAAAACATGCAATGTTTGTCTTTCTGTGTCTGCTTTGTTTCACTTAAGATAGTGACCTCCAGTTCCATGCTTGTTGCTACAAAAACATCTCACACTTTAATGTACACACAGATCACCTGGGGGTCTTGCTAAAATACAGATCCTAGTTCAGTTGGTCTGGATTTTTAACAAATATCCAGGTGATATTGAGCTATTGGTCCAGATATTTTATTTTATTTTATTTATTTTATGTTTTTGAGACGGAGTTTCACTCTCGTTGCCCAGGCTGGAGCGCAGTGACATAATCCCTGCTTACTGCAACCTCTGCCTCCCAGGTTCAAGTGATTCTCCTGCCTCAGCCTCCCAGGTAGTTGGAATTACATGAGACCACAACCATGCCAGTTGATTTTTGTATTTTTAGTAGTTATGGGGTTTCCCCATGTTGGCCATGCTGGTCTTGAACTCCTAACCTCAGGTGATCCACCCACCTTGGCCTCCCAAAGTGCTGGGATTAAGGCATGAGCTACCACGCCTGGCCCAGAGACCACATTTTAAATAGCAAACGTTTGGAACAGGGGTTGACAAACTTTTTCTGTAAAGGGCTTGGTAGTAAACATTTTCAGCTTCGCAGACCATGTAGTCTCTGTCACAGCTACTCATCTCTGCCCATATATCATAAAAGTTGTCAGACTATGCACAAACAAGTGGGCGTGCTATGCTCCCATGAAACCTTATTTCCGACACTGAAATATGAATTTCATAGTTTGCACATGTCATGAAATGCTATTATTCTTCTGATTATTTTTCAACCATTTAAAAACACAAAAACCAGCCAGGTTCAGTGGCTCATGCCTATAATGCTAGAACTTTGGGAGCCTGAGGCAGGAGAATCACAGGAGGCCAGGAGTTTGTGACCAACCTGGGCAACATAGCAAAACCCCCAGATAGAGTCTGGTTCTGTCATCGAGACTGGAGACCAGTGGCGTGATCTTGGCTCATTGCAACCTCCGACTCTCGGGTTCAAGCGATTCATTCTCCTGACTCAGCCTCCAGAGTAGCTGGGATTACAGGCACCCACCACAATGACCGGCTAATTTTTGCATTTTTAGTAGGGGCAGGGTTTCACGGTGTTGGGCAGGCTGGTCTTGAACTCCAGAGCTCAAGTGATCCACCTGCCTTGGCCCCCCAAAGTGCTGAGATTAAAGGCATGAGCCACTGCACCCGGCCAAAAAATTTTCTTTTCATAAAATAAAAATCAAAATGCAAAAATCATTCTTAGTTTACCGTCCATGCAAAAACAGATGGTCAACCAGATATGGCCTGTGAGCCACAGGGCACGGACCCTTGTTCTACAATGTAAATTCCAGGAGGGCATGTCTGTCTGTCTGACTTTGTTTCCTGAAGTATCACTTGCATCTAAAACAATGCCTGGCATCTAGTAGCTGCTCAAAAAAGATTTGCTGAATGAAAGAGCAACGCCTCTTGTTTGATTCTTCCAACTGCTTTACTAAGGGGTTACAGATATGACTATTGTGTTACAGAGGAGGACATGATGAAATGATGAGAGTAATGTCTTGGATTTATCGACGGGAAAACAGGCAAAGACATGGCGTGTTCCAGCCTGTGCAGCGGGCTTCCTAGAGGAAGCAAAAGCACTGTGGTCCTCCTCAGCAGTTCGAGACCCTCCTCCCCAACGGATTGCCCCGCCCGAGCAGCTCGAAGCCACCCCTCCAGGCAGCCTGGAGACCCTACTCCTGGGAGGCTCAACGCCCAGTCTCCAGACAGCTCGAGGCCACGCCCTCAAACAGCTCGATGCTCTGACCCTGAAGCCTGAGACCCCGCCCCCAAAGCATGAGGCCCCTCCCCAAGGCGGCTCGAGGCCCCGTCCTCAGACAGCTTGAGGCCCCGCCCCTGCAGCCTCAGACCCCACCCCCAGGCGGCTCTAGGCCCCGCTGGACCAAGCGCCACAGAACTGGGTGCGTCCCCAGTACTGCAGGTCCGGCACCCCTCACGCCAGCCACACCTCCGGCCAGGCCTCGAGGAGTTCTCAGTTACAATGAAAAGCATTCTGTCCTGTGTGTGTTGGAAACAGCAAACAGCCCGGCCCAGCCAGCTTGGGCAACCAGGCCTCGCTCAACAAGGCGGGGTGTAGGTCAGGGGACGCTGGCGAGGATGTTTCCAAAGCCTGGCAGGTCAGGGCCTGGCACACAGATCCCCTCGGGGGCCAGTCTGGTAACACAGACACGTGAAATGGGTGGAGCTGAAACCACAGGCACCTAATGGCTGCTACAGCCACTGGCAGTGGCACTGTCCAGTTTCAGGGCTTTTTAAAGCCCTCTGTGGCAGAGACAACGCATCAGAGAGACCCACGTGGCTGAAAGCTTGCTGGTTTCACAGAGGGTGCCATCCACTTCAGGGCCTTTGCCCATGCTGTCCTCGCGGCCTGGGATGCTCTTCCTGCAAAACCATCCTTAGTTCCTAATCCCTGCAAAAACACTGGGTGAACGAGATCTGGGGGTGAGCTGCATGTGCAGATCCCCGTTCGGCCCCGTTAGCTAACTCCTTCTCTGACTTCAAGTCTCAGAGAATTCTTCCCCAACACAGGCACCCTGCACCTCCCTGTCACAGGGCAATTTGTTTGCTTACTTGATCAGTGTCTGTCTACCCTGCTGTTACTCTCCCAGGTCTACAGTGACAAAGTACCATAAAGCTTAAAACAACAGAATGTATTGTCTCACAGTTGTGGGGAACAGAAGTCCAAAACCAAGGTGTTAGCAGGGCTGGCTCTTTCTGGGTGTTCAAAGGGAGACTCGGATCCATGCCTGTCTCCTGGCTGATGGTGGTTCCTTGGCTGGTGGCAGCATCGCTGCAATCTCTGCCTTCCTCATCACACAGCACTCTCCCTGTATGCATCCGTGTGCCAGGGTTCCTCTTCATGTAAGGGCCCAGTCGTACCATATATAGGGCCCATCCTAATACAGTATGACTTCATCTTATCTTGACAACATCTGCAAAGACTCCATTTCCAAATAAGGTCATATTTGCAGGTTCCAGGTGGATGTGAATTTTGGGAGGACACTGTGCAACCTAGGAGAGCCCCCTCTCCTGGGGGCGGGTGTGTGCGAGGTCTGCTTGCACTGTGCCTGGAAGGTAGGGGCCCCCATTGCTGAAACCCTTCGCTCACTTGCCACCAGTCCCCTGGCCTGATCTCTGCTGGGGTGAGAGGATGAATCTGAACAAGACAGGGAGGAGTGATGGGTCCAGGAGTGCACTGGCCAGGGCGAGAGCTGGCGATGAGGGCACAGTGGGTACTTGATGTCTCCGTCTTCATGGCCTCCTTTCCTCGTCTGCTTGATGACAACGCCTAGAGTTTCCTCTGGAGCTTTGCTCCTCCCCCACTCCTGGTTCTTGGGGTTTGGGTAGAGACAATGCTATTCCTAGGTCTGGAGATGGCCGTGTGTCCCAGGCCTGGCCAATCAAACAATGCTTCTACCTGACACAGTGACCAGTTCAGGACTGGACAGATGACCCAGACATTGCCAATGGAGGCTCACTCTTTTGCCCAGGCTGGAGTGCAGTGGCGCCATCTCAGCTTACTGCAACCTCTGCCTCCCAGGTTCAAGTGATTCTTCTGCCTCAGCCTTGCAAGTAGGTGGGATTACAGGCAAGTGCCACCACACCCAGCTAAATTTCATGGGTTTTTTTTAGTAGAGACAGGGTTTCACTGTGTTGGCCAGGCTGGTCTTGAACTCCTGACCTCAAGTGATCCACCCACCTCAGCCTCCCAAAATTCTAGGATTACAGGGGTGGGCCATCACGCTCGGCCCCAAACCCCCGCAGAGACAACTGAAACCAACAGCCAGGAGAGGGACTCCCGATGCCATGTGTGAGTGCCTGGATCCAGCCATTCCTGAAGTCACACCTATGCCTACATTTTTCAGTTACATGACCCAGTCAGTACCCTTTTTGCTTAAGCCAGATTGAGTTGGTTTTCTGTCAGAGATAACAGAGAGAAGTGACATGTAGTGTAAAAGCCACGATGGATCCCAGGACTGATATGGAAACTGGGGTTTGGTGTGGCTGGGCCACTTCCCTTGAAGTCACAGCTCTGACTTGGCAGCAGGCACTGAACTAAAAGCAGGGTCCCTGTTTAATGTGAAATAACAAATAATTATAGTGTCAAGAGGTGAGGCCAGTCTGAGCATTTCAGTCCCCAAGCATACCCAGGAGTGCTAGACTCAAGAAGAGAAACTTCAGGACGGCTCTAGATGCTGGAGGGAAGGATTTGGGATGAGGTGGGGAGATAGAAGTGGATGTGCTGATTTGGAAACTGTCCCCAAGACTGAGAAAGGGCCTGGGACTTGGCAGAGTCCCAAGAAGAGACAGGCGCTTGAGGGCCCTCAGTACTAAGAACAGAGCCAGGCATGGTGGCTCATGCTTGTCATCCCAGCGCTTTGGGAGGCCAAGTCAGAATTGCTTGAGGCCAGGAATTTGAGACCAGCCTGGGCAACATAGCAAGACCCTGTCTCCACAAAAAATTAAAAATTTAAAAATTCGCCAGGTGTGGTGGTGCATGCCCATAATCCCAGCTACTCAGGGGGCTGAGGTGGGAGAATTGCTTGTGCCAAGGAATTTGAGGTTGCAGTCACCTATGATTGCAGCACTGCACGCTGGCCTGAGCGACAGAGCCACACTCTAGAGACTTTTAGCCAGTCTCTAAAAAAATTAAAAATGCTAAGAATAAGACTCTTCCTGGCTGCTGGGAAGGGCCCTGGTCCCCAAGCTTGGCTCAGGGTAGTGAAGCTGCCACCTTTGAGAGCTCCTAGAGGTTGGACTCAGGGCACAGAGCAGGCCCAGCAGCCTGGCTTCGAGCCTGGACAGCCTTTCTACACATTCCTGACCCGAGATGATCCTGAGACCTTCTCTCAGCTCTGGGGAGTGAGAGAAATGGCTCATGCCTGTAATCCTAGCACTTTGGGAGGCTGAAGCAGGTGGATCACTTGAAGCCAGGAGTTTGAGACCAGCCTAACCAACATCATGAAACCCCATCTCTACTAAGAATACAAAAATTAGCCAGGTGTGGTGGCGCACACCTGTAATCTAAGCTACTGGGGAGGCTGAGGCAGGAGAATCACGTGAACTTGGGAGGCAGAGGTTGCAACGAACCGAGCTCGCACCACCTGGGTAACAGAGCAGGACTCCATCTCAAAAATGAATAAATAAATAAATAAAAATAAATGATTGTTGTTCACAACACATTCCATTTAATTTAGAAAAAACAACGGATTGTGGCCTAAAAAAAAAAAAAAAAAAAAAAAAAAAAAAAAAAGACAGGGTCTTGTTCTGTTGCTCAGGAGTGCAGTAGTGTAATCACAGCTCCCTGCAGCCTAGAACTCCTGGGGTCAAACAATTTTCCTGCCTCAGCCTCCCACGTAGCTGGGACCATAGGTGCACACCAACATACCCTGACATTTGTGTGTGTGTGTGTGTGTGTGTGTGTGTGTGTGTGTGTGTGTGTGTATGCGTGCGTGTTTGGTAGAGATGGAGTCTTGCTATGCTGCCCAGGCTGGTCAGGAACTCTAGGCCTCAAGCAATCCTCCTGCCTTGGCCTTCCAAAGTGCTGGTATCATAGGTGTAAGCCACTGCGCCTGGCCAGATTATAATGTTTTTACAACCCATGTTTGTGGAGTGAAACTTACGTGTGTGATTAATGCTCAGGGATCTCACCAAGGAGGCTGGGGGGCCACTTCCCCTGACAGCCCCTGGAAACACCACCCCCAGACTGTCCTCAGTTATTCCAGTGCATCTCTTAAACCCTGCAAAGCACTTAGAGCAATGCCTGGTGCAGAGCAAGGTTGTGTAAGAGCCTGCTCTTACCATTGCTGTTTTCATTCCATCTAGCACTTTACAAGCTTGAGGCAAGAAGTCCTAGATTCGTAAAATACCAGCACGTCCTCCTGGGAAGAAAAAGCTCTTGGAAAGCCAAGCTTATGACAGAAAAGAGACATCAGCAAATTCTCCACCTAATATTTGTTGATTGATTGATTGATTGATTGAGACAGGGTCTCACTCTGTTGCCCAAGCTGGAGTGCAGTGGTGGGATCACAGCTCCCTGCAGCCTCAACTTCCCAAGCTCAAGCAATTCTCCTGGCTCAACCTCCTGAGTACCTGGAACCACAGGCACCTACCACCATACCCAGCTAATTTTTAAATTTCTTGTAGAGATGGAGTCTCCACATGCTGCCCAGGCTGGTCTCAAACTCCTGAGCTCAAGCAGTCTGCCCATTTTAGCCTCCCAAACTGCTGGGACTGACTACAGGCGTGAGCCACAGTGCCCGGCTCCTCCTAATGTTTAAAGAGAAAAATATAAAGATGCATCAGTGAGTCACAGGACAGTTCCCATTGCTAACCTCTCTCTCCGGGGCCACTGACTTGCTGTCCAAACAGTGCCACCCTGATCATGATTCATGTGCTTTAACCATATCCGATGGCTACCCGGCTCCTCCTGCAGTCTCAAAGCCTGGGGACTTCCTTAGGAAGGAAAGGGACCCCTCTTCAGGAGTCTAGATTTTCCCCCCAGCTTCATAGCAAATTCCATGACCCACCCACAAATGAGCACAAGCCTACCCTCCCCTCCCCTGCCTGGATTCCCCCATCCAGCGTGAGACACCTGTCCACCCAGACCCCTGCTAGCTTCCCGTTGAGATTGATTCTCATATTTAGAAAGCCTAAGAGAGGAGGATATTGATAACTCTCTGCAAACACATGATCACCATGGAGACAGAATTGGGCATGCATGGAGAGCAATGGGGTCAGGGACCGGCTGAGGGAGGGGAAGCCACCCGAAATGAATCCTGGAGCACGTTGGGACCCTGTGCCGATACACTACAACTGATTGCCTCAGCGCATGCAGCTTTAGCTCCAGGGTTACAAAGCCACCCCATAAAGTCTAGAAGGGTGACATCCGGGTCATTGCCACCCGGTAAATATGGATGCCTGGGTCACAAAACCAAATAGAATGTCTCCTGTGGTGGACACTACATGGAAGGACCCCATTGTTAGTAAACAGGCAACTCACTGTATCTTCTGAGCATATCAAATTCCTAAAAGAGAATAGAATGGCAGAGTACCATGTTAAAAAAAAAACAATCACAGGCCAGGTGTGGTGGCTCACACCTGTAATTGCAGACCTTCAGGAGGCAGAGGTGGGAGAATCGCTTAAAGCCAGGCGTTTGAGACCAGCCTGAGCAACATAGCGAGACCTCCATCTCTACAAAAATTTAAAAATTAGTCAGGTGTGATGGTGCGTACCTGTGGTCCCAGCTACTTGGGAGGCTGAGGCAGGAGGATGGCTTGAGCCCAGAAAGTCAAGGCTACAGTAAGCCGTGATCATACCACTGTACTCCAGCCTGGGTGACAGAACAAGACACTGTCTTAAAAAAAGAAAAGATAAAGGGCTGAGTGCAGTGGCTCAAGACTGTAATCCCAGCACTTTGGGAGGCCAAGGTGGGCGGATCCCAAGGTCAGGAGATGGAGACCATCCTGGCCAACATGGTGAAACGCCATTTCTAAAAAAAAGAAAAAAAAAAGAAGAAGAAGAAAAAGAAAAACATCTAAGTATCAGTCCTGTAACTCTATTGCTAAGCTCAATGGTTATCAAATGCTTATCACAAAGATGCAAGCTGGATACATACCCAGCTCCTGGCTGCTCCATACATGCCCCTGTTCCTCCTTTTTTTTTTTTTTGAGATTGAGTCATACTCTGTCACCCAGGCTGGAGTGCAGTGGCATGCTCTTGGCTCACTGTAACCTCTGCCTCCTGGGTTCCAG
>NW_016107437.1:5269093-5271033 GCF_001604975.1 Cebus imitator
AGGCATGAGCCACTGCACCTGGCCACTGGTAAAGATTTTAAATATTGTGGTTGAGCCTTCTGTGAGTATTTTATTTAGTTCCTATATAGCCCAGTTCACTACCGAAAATAAGCAGTAGGGATACTGGCACATTTTCCATTATTAGATTAATAATTTTAAAAGACTTAGGACTTCCATTATTTTTTTTGTCTGCCCAGAACATTTGTTTTCACTGAAAGGCTGTGATCTCAATCTATTCTGAAAAATTGGGGTTTCATTGTAGGTGGACTGATTTGGGAGTTTGGGGTTTCATTGTATGTGGACTGATTTGGGAGTATGCATTCTTCCAGGGTGACCTAAATCCTGCACGCTTGGGGAAGGGTGATAATTCAGACTGTGTTCTTGCCTTAGGGAGGTGGACACGTTATCCCAGCACCCCAAGGAGCACTTTCTAGACTTTTCTCCCAGTTATATCCGTGAGGGAACAGGCTTGTGACTGCAAGGACTTCGGCTCCCTGCCAAGTCAAAGACACAAGAGGAGGGGCCCCAGTTGCCATAATGGCCATGCTGGTCTCGAACCCCTGACCTCAAGTGATCCACCTGCCTCAGCCTCCCAAAGTGCTTATATAGGAAACTTTATAAAATGCAGTATACGCCAGGCTCTGCCTGAGCATTAGCAGTTTGGAAAGAGGGAGGAACCTAGAGCTAGGTCGTCTTTCCAGAGGGTCCAGGTCCCATCCCTGTTCGAGGCTTTGTGAACTTGTGCAAGTGTCTGGGTTCACATGGGTGAGTGGGGGGAGTGGATTAGAAGGGCTCTAGCCCCTTTCCCTCTGAAACCTTACCATCTTGTGAACCCTCCTGCTGGGCTTGGGATTTTTAGTTTTGCAGAAGTAGTGATTGCAAGGCTGAGTGTGGTGGCTCATGCCTGTAATCCTAGCCTAGGTGGGCAGATCACCTGAGGTCAACAGTTCGAGATCAGCCTGGCCAACATGGTAAAACCCCATCTCTCCTAAAACTACAAAAATTAGCCAGGCAGGGTGGCAGGTGGATGTAATCCCAGCTACTCAGGAAGCTGAGGCGGGAGAATCACTTGAAACTGGGAGGAAGAGGTTGCAGTGAGCTGAGATCATGCCATTGCACTCCAGCCCGGGGAACAGAGTGTAGGAGATCGGTCAGGGTGGTGGGAAAATCTATAAGGAAAGACACAAGCCTTCTTGAAAGGTCAGAAGTTCTTGCAAAAGCCTCAGGAGAGAATAAAGCTGAAGGCAGCTAATTCTCCTACCCTCAGGCTAAGGGCAAGGAGTAGGTAACAAGGGAATGTAAAGAAATCTATTTAGATAAGTTTATTTACTTATGTCACCTACAGACGACCTTTGATCACCTGTACACAAAACTGCTCCCTGCCAAGGGGGACAACAATGTTAATTACCCACAAATTGTGCTGGCTCCAGGCCTTTGACATTATATTAGTACTGAATAAATACAAGTGGCTTCAGCTTATTGGAAATGCTCACTCTCTAGCAGTCCCCTAGCTGCTCTCATGCAAAATACCTGTATCTGAGTACTCCTTTCATCCGTCGCTGGGCCAGAGTCTGTGGGAAAGACTCAGCAGCTGGTGCCCCATGTGAGGAACGGATCATGACACAACCCACGAAAACAGAGGTGAAGAGACCGTGCAGTCAGGGAGTCATTGGTGCCCGCTCGGGATTTCCAAATTCGGCAGAATTTTCAAGCTAGGGTTTCATCATCGGACAACTGTTATCTGCTCAACAGAAGCAGTATATAAAAGTATTGGAACAGCTGCATAAAGCTAGCAAAGCCTTGGTTTCACAGGCTCAATTAAGGGACCTAATGCAAACTGTTGTTTCCCATAACCCATGGTTCCTGGAAGAAGGTACGCTAGACCTAGAGCTCTGGGAACAAGTGGGGACAAATCTTTTTTTTTTTTTTTTTTTTTGAGA
>NW_016107437.1:5271306-5274466 GCF_001604975.1 Cebus imitator
TAGTAGAGACGGGGTTTCACCATGTTGACCAGGATGGTCTGGATCTCTTGACCTCGTGATCCACCCGCCTCGGCCTCCCAAAGTGCTGGGATTACAGGCTTGAGCCACCGCGCCCGGCGGGACAAATCTTAAACGACATCAGGTACGTGGGCAATGCGTCTCAGTAACATGTTTAACGTTATGGACCTTAGTTAGGGCTGCTTGGGTCCCGCACTATACAGAAAAGCCTAAAAAGGGGAGGCAGCAGGAACCATCACTTACCTTACCACCTCTTCCTCCTCCTTCAGCCCTGCCATTATGGAGTAAAGGTTCCACAGAGGAGACAGAGATTTTCCCTGAGCTATGCCCCCAATAAGTTGGAAAAAAGACAAGGGATACACTACAGCTATGGGACCCTGCCTTAGGCAAGCGGCGTTAGAAGGGGAGCTCTCAGCCTGCCCGGTAACACAAGATCAGCAAGGCAATCAGATATATGAACCCATTTCTTTTGACGCTTATAAAGAGAAAAGAAAAAGCATCAGAGAAAATGGAGCCGCTAGCCCATTTACAAAAGGATTAATAGCAAACAACTACTATATGACCTCTTTCTAATAATGGCCACTGTTACTCTTCCCCTACCCCTGAAGTGGCTCTCTCAAAGTCCTATTTGGGTATAACAGTAGCCTTTAAAAGGAGAGAAATTACAAAGAGTCCCCAAATTAGTTGAGGAGCAATTAAAAGCTGGCCATATAGAACCATCAAACAGCCCTTGGAATTCGCCCATTTTCGTCATTCCCAAAATGTCTGGCAAATGGAGATTTTTGCATGACTTATAGGCTATCAATGCCAATTTGCAACCTACAGGCCCCTTCAACAGGGTCTCCCTTCCCCTGTGGCGATTCCTCAAGATTGGCCTATAGTCATTATTGACTTAAAAGACTATTTTTATGGCTGGGTGTGGTGGCTTACACCTGTAATCCCAGCACTTTGGGAGGCCGAGGCTGGTGGATCATGAGGTCAGGAGTTTGAAACCAGCCTGGCCAAGATGGTGAAACCCCATCTCTGCTAAAAATACAAAAAATTAGCCTAGCGCAGTGTCGGGTACCTGTAATCCCAGCTCAGGAGGCTGAGGCAGGAGAATCACTTGAACCCAGGAGGTGGAGGTTACAGGGAGCCAAGATTGCACCACTGCACTGTACCCTGGGCGACAGAGCAAGACTTTGTCTCAAAAAACAAAATACTTTTTTAATACTATTCCCCTTGCAAAACAGCACAGAGCAAAACCTGCATTCACAATACCAGCTATCAATAACGAAAGGCCAGCTCTCCAATTTCATTGGAAAGTGCTTCCTCAAGGAATGCTGAACAGTCCTACCACATGTCAGTATCATGTAACTCAGGCTTTGCTTTCCAGTAGAAAAGAATTTCCTAATTGCAAGATTATTCATTTTATGAATGATATATTACTGACAGCCCCAACAGAGCCAATACTTATAAATGTATATGGCTCTGTCAAAAGGAATACACAGTTAAGAGGTTTAATCCTAGCACCTAAAAAAGTACAGATGTCCTCTCCTTGGAAATATCTTGGATACATATTAGCTTCCCTTTAGTAAGACCCCAGAAGTTTAAATTAAATGCTAGCAACTTACACACCGTAAATGTTTATCAAAAATTACTGGGCAATATTAACTGGCTTTGCCCCACCTTGGGCATAAATATTGATAAATTACAGAACCTATTTTCTATCCTAAAGGGCAATACAGCCCTGAGCTCTGCCAGGTATTTAACCCCTGCAGCAAAAGGGGAAATTGAGGAAATATAGCAAGCTATTTCTCAGAGGCAACTAGACCACATAGACCTGATATTCAGTCCAATTGTTTGTTTTTCCTACTAAACATTCCCCAACAGGATTAAGAGGACAGATGGTCCCAGGGTTGTGCTTCCTAGAACAGGTTGCTCAAATACTGGGATTAAAACACTATCTCCCTATGATAGCACTCTGATTATGCAGGCCATATAGAGCATGCCCTTCCTGCTGACAAACTACTTTAGTTCTTATCTCATACTTCTGTAGTTATGCCTGCAGAGGTAGTTCGCTCCCCTATACCTAACGCTGTAACACTTTTTACTGATGGCTCTGGTAAAAATGGAAAAGCAGCTATCTGGTGGGAACTGCATAACTCCCTCACTTGATCTGGATTTACTTAAACTCATAGAGCAGAGGTTAGAGCCCTAATACTGGCCCTAGAAACCTTTTCTGCTCAGCCCGTCAATATTGTTAGTGACTCTGCTTACTCTGTTTACTTATTGCAAAACCTTGAAACAGCCCTCATTAAGTTCACTCCTGAGCCTACCCTATGTGCCCTTTCTTTTCGACTTTAGCAACTGCTGGATCAACTTACACATCCTGTTTTTATTACACACATTCAGACTCACCGCTCACTGCCTGGCCCACTAGTTCATGGCAATGATCAAGCAGACCTGCAGGTTATGACAGCGCTGCCTGACCAAGCCACCCAATCACGTCAATTTTTTTCCATCAAAATTGGAGAAATTTATCTAAACAAGTTCAACTTACCCAAAGACTAGCTAAAGAAATTATCCTGCAATGCCCAGGTTGCCAGCTCACAGGCACGTCCCCTCATTCAACAGGTGTTAACCTTAGAGGACTAGAACCTAACCAGTTATGGCAAACAGATGTTACACATGACCCTGAATTTGGAAAACTAAGAAATGTACATGTATCCATTGATACCAAATCCCACCTAATTAGCACACAGGCTCTTCCTGGAGAGTCCACTTGATAGGTCATTAAACATCTTCTCTTAACTTTTGCATTTATGGGGTGGCCCACAAAAATTTAAAACTGATAATGGCCCAGTTTATGCCAGCTCATAATTTCAATAATTTTGTCACACGTGGAACGTCCAACATTCCACAGGTATCCCTTATAACCCCCAAGGATAGGCCATAGTAGAATGTGTCTACTCCACCCTTTCAAATATGCTCAAAAAGGCTGGGCGCGGTGGCTCAAGCCTGTAATCCCAGCACTGTGGGAGGCCGAGGCGGGTGGATCACGAGGTCAAGAGATCGAGACCATCCTGGTCAACATGGTGAAACCCCGCCTCTACTAAAAATACAAAAAATTAGCTGGGCATGGTGGCGCGTGCCTGTAATC
>NW_016107437.1:5274604-5276048 GCF_001604975.1 Cebus imitator
AAGAGCGAAACTCCGTCTCAAAAAAAAAAAAAAAATGCTCAAAAAAAAAAGGAGGGGAATATGAGTAGGGACCCTGCAACACTATTGGCACAAGCCTTATTTACCCTTAATTTTAAAAATTTACATGATCAATTTCAATCACCCATAGAAAAGCATTTTTCAAAAGCCCCTCAAAACATAAAATCTGTGGTTTTATGGAAAGATGTAAATAGTAATGTATGGTGTGGTCCAAATGATTTCCTAACATGGGAAAGAGGATATGCTTGTGTTCACACCGCTTCAGGCCCTCTTTGGATTCCAGCAGGACACATCATACCTTACCACAGCGTGGCTAGGACCCAACCCGGTACCAGAAATTAAGGCAATGACCCTGTAGAACCTGCAGCTTGAGATGATGCAGCTTCCTCAGACAACACAGGGCCCAGACATTACCTGGGGGATGCTGAAGAAGTTAACTCAGGAGGCTGAGCGAATCCTGCTCTGGACAGGATTCCATTCACACAGACACCATTCACTCCAATGATCTGTTCCTGGCTATGCTTTCTGTCATACACTGCCATTCTTACAGGGTATTAACCTTTCTTATTCTCTCTGCCTGCAACTCGCACCTGCTACCCTCTATTGAGCCCGTTTTCTGGATCTGCCTTTTTTTTTGCCCTGTTACTTGGGCAGACACCCACTTCCCAGCCTCTAATAATGATAACTGCTTGGCTAGGAGAGACTGACATACCCCCAGTGGGTCCCTCAGTCATGGCACACATTGGACTAAGGTGCCAAGTAACACTACGCGTCACCCCTTGATTGGAAAAGAATATTACTGATCATTCTCCTGTTTGTCTCATGTTATTTACTAATTCTAGGATGCAAAGCTGGAACATGAGCAGTAACTTCTATGCCTGACAAACCTATTGCTGCACACATCTGTACTCTTCAATCAACAAAATCTGATGCAACAAACAAAAAAGGGAGATGTAGGAGATCGGTCAGGGTGGTGGGAGAAGCTATAAGGAAAGACGCAAATCTTCTTGAAAGGTTGGAAGATCTTGCAAAAGCTTTGAGAGAAAATAAAGCTGAGGGCAGCTAATTCTCTTACCCTCAGGCTAAGGGTGAGGAGTAGCTAACAAGGGAGTGTAAAGAAATCTATCTAGGTAAGTTTATTTACTTATGTCATCCAGGACCAACCTTTGATCCCTGCAAGAGGGGACGACAATATTAATTACTCACAAACTGTGCTGGCTCCAGGCCTTTGACATTATACCAGTACTGAATAAATACAAGCAGCTCTGGCTTATCCGGACGGCTCACTCTCCAGCAGTCCCCTAGCTGCTCTCATGCAAAATACCTGTGTATCAGTACTCCTTTCATCTGCTGCTTGGCCAGAGTCTGCATGAAGACTCAGCAACAGAGCAAGACTCCGTCTCAAAAAAAAAAAAAAAAAAAAAAA
>NW_016107437.1:5276058-5291001 GCF_001604975.1 Cebus imitator
AATAATCATAATGACTGGTTGGAGGGCATGGGGAATCTGAACTGTCAAAGGGGAGAAGTCAGAAAAATCGAATATTAGACACAGCCCACCTTGTCTCCTAGAGCAGCTTGGCAAAAAGTTTGGGGAGCAGACACTAGACAGTGGCCTTTTTTTTTAATTAAAAAAAATTTTTTTTAAGACGGGGTTTCACCATGTTGCACAGGCTGGTCTTGAACTCCCAACCTCAGGTGATCCACCTGCTTTGGCCTCCAAAGTACTTGGATTACAGGTGTGAGCCACCACGCCAGCTGACAGCGGCCCATGACTACAAACCACATCTCCTTAGTCACTTCCTGAGTGCTGGTCCTCTAACCTCAAAAGTCCACCTCTTTGGCATTTGGGCAGGCCCATTGAAGAACTGGTGGTCCCAACCAGATTGAACTGGACAGGAGCTGGCCCAAGTTCCTAAAAAACAACTGAAGCAAACATTGCCATAGTGACCTAAGTAGCTAGTGAAGGGTAAATTTCAGTGTTCAATGGCATGGTATTCAGCTACCACAGCCTTCAGCTATGGCTGTCTTTAGCTTCATAGAAAAAGGAGAACAAGGCCAGGCATGATGGTTCATGCCTATAATCCTAGTCTTTTGGGAGGCTAAGGTGGGAGAACTGCTTGAGCTCAAAAAGGGAAGGAAAGGGAAGGGGAGGGGAGGGGAGGGAATGGGAGGGGAGGGAAGAGGGGAAGGAGAGGAGGAGAGGGGGAGGGGAGAGAAGGGAAGAGAGAGGGAAAGGAAGAGAAGGGGAGAGGGAGGGGAGGGAAGCGGAGAGGGAGGGAAGGGAAGGGGAGGGAGGGGTGGGGATGAGAGGGAAGGGTAGTGGAGGGAAGGGGAGAGGGGAGGGGACAGGAGGGGGAGGAGGAGGAGGGAAGGGAGAGGGGAGGGAAGCAGAGAGAGGAGGGAATGGGGATGAGAGGGAAGGGGAAAGAGGAGGGAAGGGGAGAGGGGAGGGAAGGGGAGAGGGGAAGGGAGCAGAGGAGAAGGAAGGGAGGAAGGAAGGAGCAAGCAAGAGAAATAAAGTGAAATAAAAGAAAGAAAAAAGGAGAAAAAAGAAAATTTAACAAAAAAGCAAGTGACCAAAACAAGCAGGGCAGCCAGACCTGATCAAAATAACCCCTCAGTTTTGGTGACAGTGACTATTCACTGCTTCCGAATCTCATCTTTCCCTTCCTTCCTAGTAACAGAATTCTGGAAATGTGTCTAGCTGGAAAACTCCTGTGTTAGCTACTGCTGTGTAACAAATGAGGACAACACTTAACAGCTAAAAACAAAACAAAAAAGTTTGGCATCTCACATTTTCAGTGGGTTCTCTGACTCAGGTCTCTTGTGAGACTGCGCTGAGATTCTTGCAAGGGCTGCTGTCATCTGAAGGTTAATCTGGGAAAGGATCTTCTTCCCAAGCTCACTTGGGATAACACTGTTGCACCGAGGGACTCAGGTCCTTGCTATGTTGACCAGAGGCATCAGTTTCTTTTTCTTTTTATTCTTTCTTTGAGACAGAGTCTCACTCTGTTGCCCAGGCTGAAGTGCAATGGCACAATCTCAGCTCATTGCAACCTTCGCCTCCTAGGTTCAAGTGATTCTCCTGCCTCAGCCTCCCGAGTAGCTGGGAGTACAGGCGTGCAACACAACACTGGCTAATTTTTGTATTTTTAGTAGAGACAGGGTTTTACCATATTGGTCAGGCTGGTCTCGAACTCCTGACCTTAGGTGATCCACTCACTTCAGCCTCCCAAAGTGCTAGGATTACAGGCCTGAGCCACCACACCCAGTAGAGGCATCAGTTTCTTGCCATGTGGCCTTTCCAGAGAGCACCTCACAACATGGCGGTTGATTTTCCTCAGAGCAAGAGAAGATACCCAGCTCAGAACCACCATCTCTTTGAAACCTAATCTCAGAAGGGACATCCCATCACTTTTACCATGGATGTTGACGTTGGTTGACTGTGTCCCCACCCAAATCTCAACTTCAATGGTATCTCTCAGAATTCCCCTGTGTTGCGGGAGGGACCCAGGGGGAGGTAACTGAATCATCTTGTGATAGTGAATAAGTCTCATGAGATCTGATGGGCTCATCAGGGGTTTCCCCTTTTGCTTTTTCCTCATTTTTCTCTTGCTGCTGCCATGAAAATAGTGCCTTTCACCTCCTGCTATGATTCTGAGACCTCCCCAGCCATGTGGAACTGTAAGTCAAATTAAGTCTCTTTTTCTTTCCAGTCTTGGGTATGTCTTTATCAGCAGCATGAAAACGAACTAATGCAGATGTTATTGCAGCTACACATGGTTATGTGACTAAATTCAATCCTTTTTTTTTTTTTTTTTTTAGACAGAGCCTCTGTCACCCAGGCTGGAGTGCAGTGGTGCGATCTCAGCTCACTGCAACCTCAGCCTCCCAGGTTGAAGCAATTCTCCTGCCTCAGCCTCCCAAGTAGCTGGGATTACAGGTGTGTGGCACCACGTCTGGCTAATTTTTCGTATTTTTAGTAGAGACAGTGTTTCGCCATGTTTGCCAGGCTGGTCCTGACCTCATGACCCACCTGCCTCGGCCTCCCAAAGTGCTGAGATTACAGGTGTGACTCACCATGCCCAGCCTAAATTCTATTCTTCTAATCATAGTCTATTGGTTACAATAGACTACAAATACAAATACAGATTTTTCCCCTTTCTCACAAGGGGGAAGATGCTAGAATAAAGGGGTTAATGGGGACTTCTGGGTAGGAGGAAGGGCCTTTTCTTTTCTTGAGACAGGTTCTCACTCTGTCACCCAGGCTGGAGTACAGTGGTGTGATCACAGCTTACTGTAGCCTTGAACTCCTGGACTCAAGTGATCCTCCCACCTCAGCCTCCCAAGTATCTGAGACTACAGGTATGTAACACCATGCTCGGCTAATTTTGAAAATTTTTGTAGTGACAGGGTCTCATTATATTGCCCAGGCTCGCCTGGAACTCCTGGGCCCAAGTATTTCTCCCACCTTGGCCTCCCAAAGTGTGAGCCACTGCGTCCAGTGATGTTGGAACCATTTTGAGGCTACCTACCACAGCTACCTTTCCCAGATGTTCTTGGCATGACCAAGTATTTTATTTTATTAATTTTATTATTATTATTTTGAGATGGAATTTCACTCTTGTTGCCCAGGCTAGAGTGCAATGGCACAATCTCGGCTCACCACAACCTCCCCCTTCTGGGTTCAAGCGATTCTCCTTCCTCAGCCTCCCAAGTAGCTGGGATTATAGGTGTGTGCCACCATGCCTGGCTCATTTTGTATTTTTAGTAGAAACGGCGTTTCTGCATATTGGTCAGGTTGGTCTTGAACTCCTGACTTCAGGTGATCTGCCGGCCTCGGCCTCCCAAAGTGCTGGGATTACAGGCGTGGGCTACCACGCCCGGCCTGTTTTTAAATTTTTTTACAGACAGGATCTCACTCTGTCACCCAGGCTGGAGTGTAGTGGTATGATCACAGCTCACTGCATCCTGGAATTACAGGCCTGTACCACCATGCCCAGCTAATTTTTATTTTTTGTACCTAGTATGCCACTATGTTGCCCAGGTTGGTCTTGAACTCTTGACCTCTAGTGATCTGCCCACCACATTTCAGCTACTGAATTTAGACCTCTGTTACTCTCAGTTGAACCTAACTATAAACATTTCAATATTACTGTCCCCCCTCCATTGTACAGAAGAAAGTAGAGGTTCCAGCCAGGTGTGGTGGCTTGTGCCTGTAATCCCAACACTTTGGGAGGCTGAAGTGGGTAGATCATTTGAGGTCAGGAGTTCGAGACCAGCCTAACGTGGCAAAACCCTGTTTCTACTAAAAATACAAAATTTAGCTGGGCGTGGTGTACGCCTATAGTTCCAGCTACTCCAGAGGCTGAGGCATGAGAATCACTTGAACCCGGGAGGCAGAGGTTGCAGTGAGCCGAGATTGCACCACTGCACTCCACCCTGAGCAACACAGTGAGACTCCATCTCAAAAAAAAAAAAAAAAAAAAAAAGAAAACCAAGGTTCCTAGGTACATAAGACTTACCTAAGGTCAGAAGCAAGTTAGTGGTTGAGGCTGAGCTTGATTTCTAATTTGTTACAAACTGCATCTTTCCTCCAATGCTTCTATTTTTTTTTTTTTTTCTTTTTTGAGACGGCCTCTTCCAATGCTTCTAGAGAGAGATCTATGGAAGGGGTGGGTGGTGTCAACTGGAGTTCCTGCCTTATCTTTTAGATTTTTACCATGTGAAGTCAAACGGGAGACAGGGGTGCTATGTGACAGCACCCTGGCAAAGCAGTCCCTTTGCTAAGGCAGGGAGATTTTATGACTGGTTTTATTTATCAGGCTGCCTGTCTCTCCTGTGGGGACTCTCAGCAAGGAATATTGTGGACCGGGAAATTGTTGGTTTGGGCAACGTTCCCAATCTTAGCATAAGTGATGGGGAAGGCTAGAGTGAAAGGGCAACAAGTTGGAATACCAGCGTGTCTGGGAAGGATCTGGGCTGTGTCTGAAGGGGGGCAGTGCTGTTGTGGACTGAGGACTTGGCAGGGCAAGGCCATTAGCAATGCTCTTCTAGAGGAGGGACAGGCAGACTAAAAAGTCCCAGTGCACGAGGCCATCTCCTTCTGGGGACGATCTTTATCAGATCCCCACAGGAGGATGCTCGAAATTCTTGTTGAGATGGGTCATCCCCTAACCAGGAAACTCCCTAGGACCCACCAGACAAACTCACCTTCCATTCGGGGTGAAGTGATGCTTGTCACCTCAACTTCTCTGCAGCCTTTTTCCTGTTTAAAAACATGCTTCCCTCATTCACTCACCCTAACCTGCAGCAGTCCCTTGAGACAGGAACATTAACACGGTTATTATACTCACCTGGTGAAGGAAGAATGTTACCAGCTCATCAATTCGCTGTAAGTCAAAGAGCGCCTCTCAAGGATCCCAAAAGGCTTTTGCGGATTAAGCCGAACGTTTCCGTTTCACTCTTTGCACTGGTCTGTGATGACTACGCACCAGGAGACCCTTTTTTCCCAGTCTGCAGGGTCTTTCCTGTAGCCAGATATTCCCTGTACTTACTTGGGCTTTTATGGTGGCAGGTGTCAGAAATGTAATTCAAACTAGGATAAGCAAAAGCAGGAGAAGATGTATGGATTTCTGGAATGGGAAGGGATGGGGTGATCTAGCGTTGGGCACATATGGAGCCTTCTGTAGCTGCCTTCCACATGCTCCCTCAAACTGGGCTGTCCTCCTTCCCTCCTCCTGCAAATGGGTTCCTGGTGTGGACTGGAAGATGGCGGCCAGCAAGCCCAAACCTTGTTCTTCCAGCACAGTGGCCCAAACAGACAAGAGGATCCTCCCGGTGATTGAGCCATCTGGGTCACGTGCTCATCCCAGGGCAAGGGAGCTCTCTGATCAGCTGGCCTGAGTCCTGTGCCCACCTCCTACAGCTGAGGGAGGGTGCTGTGAATGGCAGGCTCCACCAGAATTCGTTATTAGAGAAGGTCAGCTCAAAGAAATGCGTGCTTCCAGAAAACAGCAGCTCATTTCTACTTCAGTCCAACATTGCACATAGGTAGATGAAGGCTTCTCTGTGCATATTTCCAAAACCAAGTACCCTGCAGTTGTAGATGGAGTTCCCATGGCAGTGCCCTCCTGAATCTGGTGTGGGAATCCTTCCCACCCTTCTTGCCCATCCCGTCTTCTGACCTCCTGACCCTCTCCACTCACTTTCCTATTTTTCTTTTTTCCTTTCCTTTCCTTTCTTCTCTCCTTTTCGTCATTCTTTCTTCCTTTCTTTCCTTTTTCTCTCTTCCCTTCCCTTTCCTTCTTTGCTTCTTTCCTTCTTTCCCTTTCCTTTCCTTTCCTTCCTTCCTTTCCTTTCCTTCCTTCCTTTTCTTTCTCCTTCCTTCCCTCCTTCCTTCTTCTTTCTTTCTTCCTTTCTTTCCTTTCTTCTTTTTTTTTTAAATTCAGGATTTTGCTTTGTTACCTAGGCTGGAGTGCAGTGACACAATCATAACTCACTGCAGCCTCAACCTCCTGGGCTCAAACAATCCTCCCTCCTCGGCCTCCCAAGTAGCTGGGACCATAGCCACATACCACCTGGCTAATTCCAACCTGCTTTTCTGTGAATGAGGATCTTAACTGCCAGCTAATAATGTTCCTGGGACAAACCCTGCTATTCTCCCTCCAGAACATACCCAGGGATGAGCTGTCTCTGTCGTGGGAGTTCCCTCTCTGGTCCTCGCCTAAGCCCTCTGACAGCTGCCCTTGCTGCACTCTAAAGACAGAAGAGCTGCTAGTACGCTGGGCTGCCAATTCCAGATGACATCTGACCTTTCAACCTGAGCAGGCTGAGTGGCAGCTGAGTGCAGAGTCACAGCTGGATGTTGACAGCTCTTGGCCACCAAGAGGGAAAGGGAGAGAAATGCAGATGGGTTCCTGGGCAGAAGGGGCAGTTGGATCTGGTCAGTTTGACGCTGCCCAGTGCTGGCTGAGGAGACACTGGATGGGTAAGCATCTTATGATTTTGTCTCTAAACTGCCAGGGCCATAAAACAAAGCTCCCCCTTGTCAAGGAGTTTGAGCTGCACATCCATGACCCTGTACATTGTGTTTGTTCACAGCAACCTCAGCATGGCCAGGAGTCCAGGGCAGGAAAATGTGCTGGGGCTACCTGATGACCACCATTGGCCTCCACGCTTGGCTCCACCATGATGGTAGGAAGTTGATCAGTATCTTGATCAATATCTGTAGCTTGGAACTCTTGCTCTCTCCCTGCTGTGGAGGCCGGCACGCTGTTCCTAAGACAGTAGAAGGTTGTGCCTTAGAACAGGGGTGCCCTACTCTGGGGGCTGTGGACCAGTAAGCATTTCATGGCCTAGTGGGAACCAGGTCACATAGCAGGAGGTGAGTGGCAGGTGAGTGAGCATCTGCCTGAACTCTGCCTCCTCTCAGATCAGTGGTGGCATTAGATTCCCATAGAAGCATAAACTCTATTTTGAATTGCACATGTGAGGGATGTAGGTTCTGCACCTCTTATGAGAATCTAACGTCTGATGATCTGAGGTGGAAGAGTTTCATCCCGAAACCATCCCCTTCCCCACGTGGAAAAATTGTCTTCTACAAAACTGGTCCTTGGTGCCAAAAAGATGAGGACTGCTGACTTAGAGAGGAGCCAAATGAGCCCTCCTAACATACAGAGGGCATTGTATCATGTTCCAGAATTAGGATGCCCTCAGGAGTCCATCCTGTCCCATTTCTTTCCACCTTCATCCCTCCTTCCCTCCCTTCTTTCCTTCCTTACTTCTAAACCGAGATGTCCCTATGTTGCTCAGGCTGGTCTCCAACTCCTGGCCTCAAGCAATCCTCCCTCCTCACTCAGCCTCCTAAGTAGCTGGTACTATAGGTACATGCAGCTGTGCTTGGCTAATTTCTTTTTTTTTTAGACAGAGTCTTCTCTGTCACCCAGGCTGGAGTGCAATGGTGCAATCTCGGCTCACTGCAACCGCCTCCCAGGTTCAAGTAATTCCCCTGCCTCAGACTCCTGAGTAGCTGGGATTACAGGCACCCGCCACCATGCCCAGCTAATTTTTATATTTTTAGTAGAGATGGGGTTTCACCCATCTGTCAGGCTGGTCTCAAACTCCTGACCTCGTCATCTGCCCACCTTGGCCCCCCAAAGTGCTAGGATTACAGGCATGAGCCACCGCTCCTGGCCATGCTTGGCTAATTTTTTTATTTTTAGTAGGAATGGGGCTCTTGCTATGTTGCCCAGTCTGGTCTCAAACTCCTGGGTTCAAGCAATCGTCCCACCTTGACTCCCCAAAGTGCTGGGATTACAGGCATGAGCCACTGCACCTGGCTTCTTTCATGGTGGTCTCCCAAACCCTGTTAGGCTATCAGCCTGGTATTCCAAAGATGGGTCCCCAGACCTCCTTAGCCACCTTTCTGAGGGGTTGTCTGTGATGACCATCACAGTCAAGGCCATCATTTTCTGTCTAGCCACCCTCCCTTCTGCTGCACATGCTGCCCAATTTTCTTAGTCATCTCACCCATCTGGAGCCAAAGGACCTAGTGACAGGGAGGGTCCTCAATGCCGCATGTCACCTCCTGGCAGACACAGAAAGGGCTGCAGGTCCGTTGTGTCCAGGTGCTTATCTGAAACCTTCCTTTGCCCTGTGTTTCCACTGGTCCATTTTTGGGTTAAGTCATGGCCACATTAAAAAGTTCTGGGTTTGTTGTTGTTGTTGTTTTTAACAGATGGGGTTCTCACTCTGTCACTGTCTGGAGTACACAGCCTCATAGCGATCACAGCTCACTGAAGCCTCGACCTCCCAGTCTCAAGCAATCCTCCTGCCTCAGCCTCCCAAATTGCTGAGACTACAGGCATGCACCACCACACCTGGATAATTTTTGTAATTTTTTGGTAGAGACAAGGTCTCACCATGTTGTCCAGGCTGGTCTCAAACTCCTGGCCTCAAGTGATCCTCCTGCCTCAGCCTCCCAAAGTGTTGGGACTACAGGTGTGAGCCACTCCACCTGGTCAAGAGTCCTTTAAAAAAAAAAAATGTTTACCTGTTTTTCTCCTGGTTTTTGCTTCTAGAGTCCACGGGGAAGCAGAAGAGGGGGCAGATCCTTCTAAGGACCAGTGCAAGCTCTCTATCCCGCGGAAGGGAATTGCTCCCAGAATTGAGCTGCTTCTCGGCATATTGGTCTATTTTTGCAGGAGGGCTGGCTGCCCCATGCCAAGGTTTCTTACCGCAAATAGAACTTCTGGAGGGCCCACTGGTTTCCTCTGGGTGTTCAGATACCTCTTCACATTTTCTTTGGCTTTCCTGCCCTACCCCCAAAAGAAAATATTTGGAAGCTCTTCTGTTGTACAGCCACTGGTACTTTCTGAGGCTCTCCAGAGGGACTCCTCCTGGGTGGCAGTAAGTCGAGCCCTGTTCCTCAGCTCTGGCCCCTGGCACACCTCTCTGACACGCCCAGGAACTTGAGCCAGAAGCCTCTGGGATAGCCAGAAGGCCTGTCTGAATTCCACATGGTGGGCTCAGCCCCCTGAAACAGTAAAACAGACAAACCACCAATGCCCACTGTCAGCGTCCCTGTCCCTCAGACTTCCTGGACTTTTAAGTGCCTCCGGACCTCACCTGTCATTCTGGACAGAATTTGGGAATTGGGCATGTGTCACCCTAAGAGCCACGGGCACAGTGATACACAACCAAGGCCCCCACATTGGGATGTTTGCATGTCTCAGTGCTCAGGACACAATACCTAAGAGTCAAATTACAACAGGTGGCGAAAAAAAGACAAGACCACCTCACCAGCTCGATGGGGACTGTCAACCAGGCAAGAGCCACATGCACCCAAAACTGGCTTTCACGTGTCAGAGTCCAAGGTTAGGAGGGGCGGAGGAAAGCCACTCCTCACAGCACTCAATACAGAGCTTTGGAAGATTCCAGAACACCACCACAACCAACCACTTGCAGGGCTCCCGCCTTATGTAAGTGTCTCAACTCCTCCCCGCCCTCCTTCTCTCTCTCTCAGCCTGTGTCTCTCTTAGCCTGCGTGGCTGCTAAAGTTCTGTCTCTAACAGACAGACTGGGTTCGAGTTTCAGTTATTTCACTTACTAGCTGTGGGACCTTAGGTTGTTTCTAAACTGCTCTAAGGGCCAGTCTTGGTGGCTCATGCCTATAATCCCAGCACTTTGGGAGGCCGAAGCAGGCAGATCACAAGGTCACAAGCTTGAGACCAGCCTGGCTAACATGGTGAAACCCTGTCTCTACTAAAAATACAAAAATTAGCCAGGTGTGGTGGTGAGCTTCTGTAATCCCAGCTCCTTGGGCGACTGAGGCAGAAGAATCACTTGAACCTGAGAGGCAGAGTGAACCGAGATCACACCACTGCACTCCAGCCTGGGCAACAGAGCGAGACTTCGTCTGGAAAAATAAACAAACTGTTCTTTTTATTTATTTATTTTTTTATTTTTTATTTTATTTTATTTTTTTTTTTGAGACAGAGTTTCGCTCTTGTTGCCCAGGCTGGAGTGCAATGGCGTGATCTCGGCTCACCGCAACCTCCGTCTCCTGGGTTCAGGCAATTCTCCTGCCTCAGCCTCCTGAGTAGCTGGGATTACAGGCACGCGCCACCATGCCCAGCTAATTTTTTTATTTTTAGTAGAGATGGGGTTTCACCATGTTGACCAGGATGGTCTCGATCACTTGACCTCATGATCCACCCGCCTCGGCCTCCCAAAGTGCTGGGATTACAGGCTTGAGCCACCGCGCCCGGCCAACAAACTGTTCTAAGCCTTCATTTCCCTTCCAAAGGGAACAACAGGGATATTAATAATAACGTGCCCAGGCCTTCATAAACCTTGTTATGAACAACAAGGGTCTATGAGGACTAGACCTCTTAACATGAGGGACAGAGGGGTATTTTCCACATGGTCACATTATCCAAACTAAAGACACTATTGAGTTAAGAGGTGCCAACTTTTCACATGGACAAGAGATGGAAGTGACATTTCCCTTGGACTGCTCCCGTGGGCACAGATTTGGTTATAAACAAGTGTGGTACATTTTCCCTTTTAGCTGACATAGCCTTCTGCAGACCTGCAGCTCCCAAACTTGCGCAGACGCTAGAATTACCTAAAGGGCCTGTTTCCAGCAGTGCCCTGGCCCTGGAGTTGCTGACTCAGTAGGACTGGAGTGGGGCCCAAGAACGTGCATTTCTGGCAAGGTTTCAGGTGAGGCTGATGCTGCTTCACTGGGTCCGCACGCTGGGAACAAGGAACTTCAAAGCCTGGTGACCAGGTTCCATGTCTGTTTCTTCCTGGGGTGAAATCCCTTGTCGCTGTGAGCCCCTACAGCCCCCTTGTAACTGAAATGTTTAGGGCTGAGCACAGTGACTCACACCTGTAATCCCGGGTGGACCATAAACCCACCTATCTCCCCACTACTTAGATTCGGTAATTATTGTTTTCTGTAGATTCATCTCACTCTGTGGAGGTTAAAGATAAGTTAGACATTAGACATGTCACCACTAACTACAATTAACCAATTTCAGTATCATCTAATGGCCTGTACACATTCCAATATTCTCAGTTGTCCCAATATATAAAAATACATTTCGCCATGCACAGCGGCTCACACCTGTAATCTTAATACTTTGGGAGGCTGAGGCGGGAGGATCACTTGGGGCCAGGAGTTTAAGACCAGACTGGGCAACATGGCATGACCCCATCTCTACGAAAATTTAAAATGATGAGCTGGGCGTGATGATGTGCACCTGTGGTCCCAGCTACTTGAGAGGCTGAGATGGGAGGATTGCTGGAGTCTGGGAGGTTGAGAGTGCAGTAAGCTATGATTGTGCCACTGCACTCCTGCCTGGGCAACAGAGTGAGACCTCATCTCTTAAAAAAAGAAAAAGAGCCAGGCATGGTGGCTCACGCCTGTAATCCCAGCCCTTCAGGAGGCTGAGGTAGGTGGATCACCTGAGGTCAGAAGTTTGAGACTAGCCGGGCCAACATGGTGAAACCCCATCTCTACTAAAAATACAATTAGCTGAATGTGGTGGCGTGCACCTGTAATCCCAGCTACTCGGGAGGCTGAGGCAGGAGAATCACTTGAGCCCGGGAGGTGGAGGTTGCAGTGACCTGAGGAGATTGAGCCATTGCACTCCAGCCTGAGTGACAAGCGCAAGAAAAAAAAAAAAAAAAAAAAAAGAAAGAAAGAAAGAAAGAAAGAAAGAAAGAAAGAAAGAAAGAAAGAAAGAAAGAAAGAAAGAAAGAAAGAAAGAAAGAAAGAAAGAAAGAAAGAAAGAAAGAAAAAGAAAGAAAGAGAGAAAGAAAGAAATGATTGACTGGCTTGTGAGGTGGATGTTTTAAATGCTGTGTTGCAGGATCTGTAGTCCTCTGGCTGGTGAGTAAATTGGAAAACAGTTTGGCCACATGTGTAAAAAGCCTTTGAAATGTTTCTGCTTCCTGGTGCTGTAATCCCCCTTCCTGGAAGCTATCTCTTAAGAATAATCTAAGGGATGGACGAAGTGTGAGGGCTGCCTGTCGCATGCAGAAATAGGAAGTTGCAGGTATGTGTGTAACTCTCTATTTCCAGAGCTATAGATGGACAGAATGGGAAGAGGGGAGATTCTGGCCCCAAGCAGGCACACTGACTCCAGATGGATCCACGCTCTGCATAGACGAGCGGGTTTATGAAGGGATCCTGGCGACCCTCAGTTGCTGGGCACCCCTACCTCCTTCCATCTTTATCTCCCTTCCCCGTGATGTCCTTCGTCTGGTTGACAGTATCAAATCGTGGTTAGACAGATGGGTGTTGCAGTCAGACATCCTGGGGCTTGAATTCCAGCTCTGCCACTGATCTTGACCTCCAGTGCGCATCACTGAACCCACCTGAGCCTCAGTTCATCTTCACGTGGGGATAACAGTGCCTAAATGTCAAAAGCGTATAAAATGCTTCCCACAGAGCAAGCTCCAATACACAGTTCCTACCTACGGTTATCAGAAAAAAAACCACAGCGGCACGGAGGAAAAAACTCACTTTCAGAAAGCAGGACTGACACACCAAAGGGCGAGTTTGTTTGAAAATGGAAAGTTCTTGAGAGCAGGGTGTGTGTGTTTTCCAGGAGGAGGCTGTGGGTGCTTCCCAGCAGGAATCCGGGAAAATGCCTTGGGGAGCACTTACTACCTGTGGGTGCTTTCTGTTCTCCCCCTGGCTTAGTCCCATCTAGTCTGACTGGTGAGGAAACTGAAGCTGGGAGCCGGGACAGCATCCTTGGGCTCACACAGCCGGTGAGCAGCAGAGCAAGCTCCCATCTCAGATCTGAGCAATCACCCAGCCCAGATGCTGATCAGCGTAGTGTGCTGCCTCTAATGTGTGGTTTCCTCAACACTGTTACTAATGGAAACTCTTTCAGGATGCCACTGGCCAAAGTAGGAATGAGCAAATGGAAAAGGGAGACAATGAGATCTCTGAGGCTCTGTGAGGTGGGTGCTCCCATCACACCACCCAATCAGGATGCGAAGGACTTGCTGATTCACACACACGCGGACAATGGGGAATTATGAAGCCTTGTAAAAACAGCAAAAACACCCAACAGATCCTCCATTTTTTTCTTAGTTAGACCCAGCCTCCAAAACTAGGGCAAAAGCCTAAGCTTTGCTGAGTCACAATCATTTATCAAGGTAATTTGGAGGCACAGCACTCAAGATGCTATGTAATTTTATTCCACTCAACAAATGCAGGACAACCGGCCGGAGCAGCTTAGTCCTTCCTAAGTAACAGGAAGGACTCCAAATTCTCAGATTCTGGGTTATTAGGAATAAGAAGAGGCTGTGCAAACTAGACCACAGCGTGCAGAGAGGAGATGTGTAAAGAGACTTAACTGTCCTCCCTACCCACAGCCACAACCAGGGAACCGCATTCAATCTAATTGGGTGTTTTTGGCAATCTGGCTGTTGCCTGCTTACCAAGGCCTACCAGGAACCAAGACTCCACTGCCCAGGCTTAGACACAGGCAAGGACACCTGAGAGGAAGAATTCTGTCCCCCCACCCTTCCTCCTGCAGGAAGAGGACAGCATCAAAAGGCGGGTAACTGGTTATCCGATTGGTATAGGAAACATGGCAAGACGTTTCCACGGAGAAGTTGCACGGGCCTGGCACAGGTGCCTACGGCTTCCCTCTGCTCAAGTCCACACTTGCACACACACAGGCAAGGTTACTTGGCTGCAGGCTTTCTGGTTTAGCATTTTCCTATGTTCTCAAGCTTAAAAAAAATCACTGTGAGGATTCACTCTTTTCTTATTTTCCCTTTTTTTTTTCCTTAGAGGTGCTTTTGTGTAAAAGAGGATTCATTCTTTTCTCATGAAATGCACATTTAAGTTCCCCACCCAAAAAAGAAAAAAAAAGGTACTTACTTGTTGTCCTTTTTTGACAAGAATTATCTTGTCTAAAACATTTTTTTTTGAGATGGAGTCTCTGTTGCCCAGGCTGGAGTACAGTGGTGGGATCTCAGCTCACTGCAAACTCCGCCTCCTGGGTTCAAGTTATTCTCCTGACTCAGCCTCCTGAGCAGCTGGGACCACGGGCACACACCACCATGCCTAGTTAATGTCTTTTCGTATTTTTTTAGAAACGAGATTTCGCCCTGTTGGCCAGACTGGTCTCAAACTCCTGACCTCAAGTGATTCACCCGCCTCAGCCTCACAAAGTGATGAGATTACAGGTGTGAGCCAGTCTAAAACATTTCCATTTAAAAAGACCCTCAGCTTGAATGTGCAGTGTTTTCACCAGGCCCAGTCAGCATCAAGAGCTTTCTCAAGTTCAAGTTCACAGCACGACTAGAAAAAGCAGGCAGCTGAATACCAATAGAACTGCTGTTTGCAAGGATCAGGCAACTTGGAGGAGAGGGTGGCTCACAACCAGGAGAAATACAAACTGGCCTCCAGGTGTCCTATTTCCCCTCCTCGGCAAAATCAGACGCATTGATTTACTCCGTGAATCATTTGGCGGAAAATGATTTCAGCTGAACTCATTAGATATTTTAAAAAGTAGCCAAAAAGATTGAACTATTTTTAATACTCACTGGTTTCCCAGGTCTGGAAAGGGTGGTTTGGCCTCGCCTCAGCAGTAACCAAGCGTTATAGCATTTTCTTTTCAACGTCAAGAGGAGTGTTGCAAAATAGTCCAAGTGGGAACACACAGGAACGATGAGACTCTCTCAGTGCTGCTGTTCGGTAATAATGATGCACACATTAAAAACACATGCACTCGGCCGGGCGCAGTGGCTCACGCCTGGAATCCCAGCTCTTTGGGAGGCCAAGGCAGGTGTATCACTTCAGCCCAGGAGTTCGAGACCAGCCTGGGCAACATAGCAAAGCCCTGGCTTTACTTTTTTTTTTTTTTTTTGAGAC
>NW_016107437.1:5292271-5307269 GCF_001604975.1 Cebus imitator
AAAAAAAAAAAAAAGAAAAAAAACAAGTCTGGGCATGGTGGTTCATGCCTGTAATCCCAGCACTCTGGGAGGCTGAGGCAGGCAGATCACTTGAACCCAGGAATTTGAGACCAGCCTGGCCAATATGGTGAAACTCTTCTCTAATAAAAATACAAAAAACTAGCTGGGTATAGTGGTGCATGCCTGTAATCTCAGCTACTCAGGAGGCTGAGGCAGGAGAATTTCTTGAACCTGGGAGAAGGATGTTGCAGTGAGCTAAGATGGGGCACTGCACTCCAGCCTGGGCAACAGAGCAAGACTGTCCCCCCATCAAAAAAAGAAAAGAAAAAAACATTACTACATACTCCATGAGCATGTGCAATTATTATCTGTCATTGAAAACAAATAAAATGAAACACACACACTCCCTCAAGATCCATCTTTATAATTAGGTAAACAGAAGTTTGACCAAAGCACCAAAACAATTAAAGAGAAAGGTCTTCTCCACAGATGGTGCTGGAATAACTAGACATCCATATGGAATGAAAGAATCTCAATTCTAGTCATAGCATCCATAAAAAGTTAATTCAAGGCCGGGCGCGGTGGCTCACACCTGTAATCCCAACACTTTGGGGGGCCAAGGAGGGCAGATCACAAGGTTAAGAGATCAAGCCCATCCTGGCCAACATGATAAAACCCCATCTCTACTAAAAATACAAAAATTAGCCGGGCGTGGTGGCAGGTGCCTGTAATCCCAGCTACTCGGGAGGCTGAGGCAGGAGAATTGCTTAAACCCGGAGGCAGAGGTTGTACTGAGCCAAGATCACGCCACTGCACTCCAACCTGGTGACAGAGCGAGACTTCGTCTCAAAAAAAAAAAAAGGTTAATTCAAGATGGATCAGAGATTTAAACATAAATGCTAAAATTAGGAAGCTCGGAGAAAACATGGATGAATATAACTGGGGAATTTCTTAGGCAGGACATAGAAAACAAATCTATAAAATAGACTTCATTGTAATTAAAAACTTCTGCCCAGCAAAAGATACTGTTAAGAAAATAAGGAAGCCACACACTGGGACTAAATATTTGCAAAACAACTATCTGACAAAGGACTGATGTCCAGAATATGTATTCAACTTCTATACCTTTTTTTTTTTTGAGATGGAGTCTTGCTCTGTCACCCAGGCTGGAGTGCAGTGGCACGATCTCAGCTCACTGCAACCTCCGCCTCTCAGGTTCAAGTGATTCTCCTGCCTCAGCCTCCCAAATAGCTGGGATTACAGGCAAAGGCGCCTACCAACACACCCAGCTAACTTTTGTATTTTTAGTACAGACAGTGTTTCACCATGTTGGCCAGGTGACGGTGAACCTGGCGAATCAGTTGATCACTCCTGACCTCAAATGATCCACCCACTTCTGCCTCCCAAAGTGCTGGGATTACAGCACAAGCCACCATGCCAGGCCAACCTATACAACTTAATAAAGAGACCAATGACCTGATAAAATAAGGGCAAGATAATTGAACAGATAACTCACAAAGGAAGATATATCTCTGGCCAGTAGGTACATCATTATGAGTCATCAGATAAACGACAATGAAAACTGCAACGAGATATACTATAAACCCATCAAAATAGCTCAATTAAAGGCTGATACCACCAAATGCTGCTAAGGAAGAGTGATACTAGAACTCTTATACATTGTTGGTGACAGTACAAATGATGTGATCACTTTGGAAAAAGATCTGGCAATTTCTAAATAGACCACGTATCCCATGACCCAACAGTTCCACTCCTTGGCATTTACTCCCCCAAATTAAAGATTTTGTTCTCAAAGACTTGTACAAGACTGTTCACAGCAGCTTTATTCATAATAGCCCCAACCTGGAAATAGTGCAGGTGTTCGTCAATTGAATAAATAAGCAGTGGTAGGGCCATTCTCGGAAATAAAGAGGAAGGAAATTCTGATACATACGCAGCATGGATGAATCTCAAAAACATTGTGTAGGCTGGGTGCTGTGGCTCACACCTGTCATTCCAGCACTTTGGGAGGCCGAGGTGGGAGGATTGCTTGAGACAAGGAGTTCGAGGCTACAGTGAGCTATGATCGCGCCACTGCACTCCAGCCTGGGCAAGAGTGAGACTGTCTCTAAACAAAACACACACACAAAAAAAGGAAGAAAAAAAGAAAAGATAAATTGATAAATGGAAGAATATATAATAAAGCGAATATCGTCATGTGTCATTTAATGACGGGCATACATTCTGAGAAACGCATCATTAGGTGATTTTTAAAAAATTTAATATTCCCAACACAAACACAAGGATTTTTATTTTATTTTTAAAGACAGAATCCTGCTCTGTCCCGCAGGCTGGACATAGTCATAGCTCACTGAAGACTCGAACTCCTGAGTTCAAGCAGTCCTCCTGCCTTGGCCTCCCAAAACACTGGGATTACAGGTGTGAGCCACCATGCCCAGCCTGCAATGTTTTCATTGTATGAACATCATAGAGTGTTCTTTGCTCCTGGTCTACAAATCTTTACAACAGATTACTGTACGGAGTACTGTTGGCAACTGCAACACAATGGTATTTTTTTTTTATCTAAACACAGAAAAACTATAGTAAAAATACAGTTTAAAAAATATAAATGGTATACCTGTTAGGGCACTTACCATGAATGGAGCTTGCAGTGCTGGAAGGTGTTCTGGTGAGTGAGTAGAGAGTGAATGTGAAGGCCTGGGACTCACTGTTACCTTGAATGTATAAAAAATGTTCCTTTCAAAAATAAAATGACCTTAGCTTACTGAAACTTCTTTACTTAATAAACTTCTAAATTTTTGTTCAACTATTTGACCCCTTTGTAACAACACTTATGTTAAAATACAGATACACTGGAAGTGATAGGAATTTCCCAGCTCTAAGATCAGCTTCTGGGCCCTCCATTGTTGACGGCAAGGCATGACTGTATAGCTACATGGTAACTATGACCTAGGTGGTGAGGCAATAGGTGTTCTACCAGCTTCTTTGTATGCCTGAAAATCTTCATGATACAATCTGGGGGGGAAAACTGGACAAATACAAAGCTATGGAAATGGACAGAGCTATAGTGCTTGGTCTCCAGCCCA
Organism: Cebus imitator; assembly: GCF_001604975.1. NCBI lineage: Eukaryota > Metazoa > Chordata > Mammalia > Primates > Cebidae > Cebus > Cebus imitator. Next base: position 5,295,379 of record NW_016107437.1, read on the forward strand.
GCTCCAAAATCAAAGGACAACAGAACGATCTGCAGGGAAACACAGAAGTTCGCACTCTGACACCTCCTCCAGATCTAGCTACCATATTCAAGAAGCCCCCCAAACCATCGCCTTGTTGTCATAATATGCCCCTGGGCCTCAGTATCAAAAGGCCAGCACTACCATCCTAGGCTTTTAAGCCCAAAAGTTATGTCAAGAAATCCTGGTATGTGTGTGTGAAGCGGGAAGTGAGCTAGCCCAGCTCACCTGTTTTGTTTTTGAGACACGATCTTTCTCTGTTACCCAGGCTGGAGCATAGTGGTGCAATCACAACTCACTGCAGCTTCAACCTCCTTGGCTCCAGCATTTCTCCTGCTTCAGCCTCCCCAGTAGCTGGGACAAAAGACGAACACCACCATACCCGGCCAGTTTTTAAATTTTCTGTAGACACGGGGTTTTGCCATGTTGCCCAAGCTGGTCCTGAACTCCTGGCTCTAGTGACCCACCTGCCTCTGCTTCCCAAGTGGCAGATTGCAGGCGTCAGCTGCAGCTCACCTGTTGTTAAGTCATTTGATGAAGCAGAGAAAATAAAGGTGTGGGCCTGTATGAAAGTTCCCCTGAGTGTTTAATTCTAAGTCAAATTCCAGTGACTATCTCTGCTCCCATTGAGAGAGGCAAATGCAATAAAGGTTTCAGATCAAAAGCATAATCTTTATATATAACTGCAATTTACTGTGTACTTGTGCATGCTAGGCATTTTATGTAATTTAACCCTCACAACTACCCTGTGAAGTAGTTTATTTTCCTGCTTTAATTTTTGAGACAGATTCTTGCTCTGTTGCCCAGGCTGCAGTATAGAAGCACAATCTTGGCTCACTGCAACCTATACCTCCGGAGTTCAAGAGATACTCTTGCCTCAGACTCCCAAGTACCTGGGACCACAGGCATGCGCCACCAAGCCCAGCTAATTTTGGGTTTTTAGTAGATACAGGGTTTCACCATGTTGGCCAGGCTGGTCTCCAGCTCCTGACCTCAAGTGATCTGCCTGCCTCGGCCTCCCAAAGTGCTGGGATTACAGGCGTGTCACTGCGCCTGGCCTATTTTCCTGATTTTATGATGGAGGAAACTGAGGCTCAGATGGTATAAAACATGTCCAAGAAAGCAGTGTGGCAACTGGATGCCAACAGTCCCAGGAAGCTTGGAAACACACACCCTTTCTAGAAATCTCTCCTCCCTAGGCACCTCTAGTGGCAGGTGCACAACCTGCGTTTGTAAAGCTTTCTGAGCCGGAACACCATGTTTATTCCTCAGTTGGTCTCAGGGTACAATTAAGATTTTGTTATCTTAGGGCAAGAGGCTTCCATCTCCCACGCAAGACACATGCAGGGCACAAGAGGTCTGTCGGCCCCACCACAGGCTCTGCTTTACCACACAGGGTGTGCTCATCAGGCCTTACGCACTTCTCTCCTATGTGTACAACCTACCGTCTGGTTTTCCCTCTTTTTCTTTTACTTATTATCTAAGAGACAGGGTTTCACTCTGTTGCCACAGCCGGAGTGCAGTGGTGTGATCACAGCTTGCTGCAGCCTCCACCTCCCAGGCTCAAGTAATCCTCCCACTTTAGCCTCCTGAGCAGCTGGGATTACAGGCGTGTGCCACTACGCCTAGCCAATTTTTGTAGAGATGGGGTCTCCCTATGTTGCTCAGGCTCATCTTGAACTCCTGGGTTCATGTGATCCTCCTGCCTTGGCCTCCCGATGTGTTGAGATTCTAAGCTTGAGCCACTGCACTGGGCCCCCTCTTTTTCTTTCAAAAATTAGGGTCACTCATTTCTGCGTGAGTGCTGCTGATTCAGCAGCCCAGCAGCCGTCCTGCAAACACTCCTGCGTATACCGTTCTTTACTGCCTGTCTCCATCCCACCTCCACTTTCCACTGAGCTGTGGGCACTGAGTGCCCTAGGAGGAGTGAGCAGTCCCTCCTGCTGAGCCTAGGTTACTCACTTTGTGGCTACGAGACTCCTGGGGAAGGGAGAGGAGCAGGAAGGGGAAGAGAAGTCATTAAGATGCTGTAAAAAAAAAAGTTTTTTTGTCTTTTTTTTTAAGAGACAGAGTCTCATTGTATTGCCCACACTGGGCTCAAGTGATCCTCCCGTCTTGGTCTCATAGTGGGAGGATTATAGGTGTGAGCCACCGCATCCCACCAAGAGGCTCTTGATGGGGGAGACTGTCTTACAAATCAGCATCTGCATAACACCCTGGGATTCCAGCGTAAGCATTAAGGGTCCTCATTTCTCCTGCCCTCCTGCGAGGCCACTCACCACCAGGACTCAGCTCAGCGCTGAGGAGCTGACCCATCACGGCAGGAACAGGAATCGGGTAAAACGTAAGAAAAAAAAAGAAAAAAAAATCCATCAACATCAGCCTTAGTGGCTTAGCAGATTTCTTCAGGGGTGAGAAATTTATGTATTACTAGAGAGTGAAAACATCCTTCACTTAGAGAGGAGAAAACCAGAGTCATATGAAAATGTCTTTAATTGTCATCTTTTGGAAATACATTTTTCATTTTTATTTTCACCATACAAAAATGTTAAATATCTAACAATGATCTATCTAAAGCGGGTGTAGCAAAGCAGCTCCATGAGCGTTTGTCATTGCTGTGATCTGTTTCAACAGAGAATGAACTGGGACATGTTGTAGATTTGCATGATTTCACACACACACAAGCACACACACACACACACACACAAGCACACACACACACATGCACACACACCGCTGTACCCCCAGACCACCACCCAAACAAATGAACAGAGACTCTGGAAAGTGAACACGGCGCCACGTGTAAGAACAGAAGTTAACCTTTTTACTCGTACATCCCCCATGAAACTCATGTCTTGGGAGAAAGGAACTCTACATAAATATGCCCAAAGACCAGGGCATAGGGCAAGCTCCCTCATGGGTCGGTGTGAGTGGACGACAAGCATGAGAGCGTCGTATTTTCAGGCAGCTATGGAGGGAAGCAGGGAGGTACAACCCATTTCTCCACTGGGGGACTAACCGAGGGCTGCAACCGCCTCAAAATCTGAGCGCAAGAAGACACACAGGCAGGAGGACACCCCCAAATTCATGATCACGTCAGGACGTCAGCTCTTTCTGCAGATTTCACAGCCAACATTCCCCATCAGGTGGGTTCTTAAGCACACTGGGTCATAATAGGAAAGGCCTCACAGGAGCAACACGGAATTCACTGGTTAAGCACGTACACATTCATGACAGCCTACAACCATGATGAATGTCAACGTCAACAGGCAGTTAGATTAAAAAGGAAAAAACAAACAAAAAAAAAAACCACAGCCACAAAAATAAAACCTGTTTTTTGTTTTTTCCAGGAGACAGCTTGGTTTCCAACCCCTCCCATACCACATTTTATTAGGTTAAATATAGTATGGCTTCCAAATGTGCCAGCCGGCTCTTGCTCAGGGCGACAGCACCAGTGGTTTGCTGCCCTCAGGTCTTGGTTACCACGTGTCAGGAACTTCAAAGAGCGTGGCAGGGCTGTTCATGGAGATGCTTCCTGGTGGGAAAGAACGAAACAACGTGAACATCAGGATGGCACCTTGAGGAGAACGTGACATGACCAGCAGAGACAGAGGCCTGTGACGGCTGCAGAGATGGCTTCAGACAGGGCGGGGTCTGGCTGCACAGCCACGCTGGCAAGAGTCCAAAGACAGGTCTTGTCTAGGGAGAGCAGTGCCCAGCAAGGGAAGGTGAGACCACAGAAACATCACAGGGGGGCAGAGGAAGCACCTCCCCGCCTCCTGCATCCATCTATTGATCTCACAGGAGTTAAACTGTAGCCATGCAAAGTATCCTTCCCTGAGCACCATGCTGGATTCTTGGCACCACAGTGGGCACTTAATTCATATAATCTTCATTAAAGTCGACCAATGTGGTATCACTATCCTCGTTTTACAGATGCAAGAACAGACTGAGAAGTGGAGTAATAGGACCAGATGCAAAGAGTTAGCAAGCGGCTGAGATGGTGTTTGAATCCTCCCAAAGCACCAAGATCCATGCCAAAGTCCCCAGAAACTGAGTTTCTGTGTGCTGTGCTGTGGCTGTGCCTAGGTGAGAAATCTCAGGTGGGCAGCTATAGGGCAGAGGGAAGCTAACTAGTGGGGGTTCCAAGATCTCAGAAGGGGCAAAAGAAGGTTGCAGCTTTTTCCAACTTTAGCAAAGCTGTCTGGGTCCTCTTTTTGGATTGAAAAAATCTCTTCAGTGACAAAGTTTCACTCTAAGGTTAGAAGCCCTTCTTCTTCATTCACGCCACTTTCTACAATAGCAGAAGCTGTGGCCAGCAACTGAGTTGGGATCTGGACTTCAGCGAATGTGAGGGAAGTCAGGAAAGGGTGTGTTCATAATGGAAAGCCGACCAGGTGTCAGCTGCACAAGTGGTGCCATGCATGATGTCCTAAAGTAGGGCTAGCAGGGAAAACTGGCAGTCTCTCTTCTAGCTGCTAACACCAAGATTTCAAAAAGGGAGAGAAGTCTTTGATGATACCTCCAATGGGAAATAACTTTTAAAGATGAAGGGGATGTAGTGTCTTACAAACTAGGGAATCATAACACTCAGTTCAGAGTGGTTATCATCAATAACAAGGATGCCTAAAGATAACAAGGTCTAAAGACAAGAAAAGCACGAAGAGAATTTCAGCTAACATGAGAATTCCCACTTTTGATCCTTTATTGTGATAAGATCCAGGGAGTTAGGATGAGATCAGGAAAGGGTAACAGGAATTTTTCTGCCCTGAGTCTCATCGGTGTGAACAGGCTCATCTTGGGACCCCCACTAAAGACAGCGAGACCACTCCCCAGAGTGAGGATGGGCAGATGATCCACTGAAAAGGACTCACAGGGCTCAGTGAAGTACTGCAAGGGGCCCATGAACACCTGCAACTAGCCTGGCCTTCCCGGTTACGCCCTGACACAACACCTAATTTTATGAAAATAAACATCCATAAAGGGCACTTTTATAATCCACATATGAAAGAAATATTGCGGTAGCCAATTAGCCATTCTAAAGGTAAAAGCTACAATGCCCAGTGTGCGGAACTGAAGTGAATTAAATCCAGCTCAGAGGAAAAAGGAAGATAAACTGCTAAAAGCAACTGCACTGCAATACTTGTAATATGCACCTGCCATTAGCTGGGGTGTGTGTGAGTGCACAACGAGCCATCAAACACACAGAAAGTGGCTTCATGAAACGCTAACAGGAAATAATGGGATAAGCAAAAGTTCAGGAGGGAGGCAAGTCAGGGTGGACCATTTTACTAGCTGGATGACCTTGAACAGGTCTCACTGCCTCATCTAAAAGATGGACCTAGTACTAGTTTACGCTGTATAGGACTTCTGTGATACCGCAAAGTTTCTGGGTAAGTTTTTAATGAATGCTAGGTCTTTTCCCCTTATCAGTAAGCTGACCCAACTTGGCACAAGGCTGTCCCCAGGAAGCCAACAGTCTACAGTCAAGAAGATGCTACTTTTCAGGGCCTACCTGTGCAGCTGCTGAGCAACACTGATGTGGACAGAGGGGCCAGAACTGTAGGAGTCATCTACAGGAGACCCGGACCAGAGGGGAAATGAAGGCCACTAACAGTGCTTTTTTCACCACCTCCAGAAAGGGAGAGCTGTAGACCAACAAAGGGCCAGTCTAAAAACTGGTGGGGAAGAAGCCATGGTTTTTAAAAAGCAGCAGCTAGGCCAGGCACAGTGGCTCATGCCTGTAATCCCAGAACTTTGGTAGGCTGAGGTAGGCGGATCATGAGGTCAGGAGTTTGAGATCAGCCTGACCAACATGTAGAAACCTCGTCTTTACTAAAAATGCAAAAATTAGTTGGGTGTGGTGGTGGGCACCTGTAATCTCAGCTACTCAGGAAGCCGAGGCAGGAGAATCACTTCAACCTGGGAGGCGGAGGTTGCAGTGAGCCAAGATCGCACCACTGTACTACAGCCTGGGTGACACATGGAGACCCCACCTCTACAAAAAATTTAAAAATTAGCCAGGTGTGGTGGCACGCACCTATGGTCCCAGCTACCCAGGAGACTGAGGTGGGAGGATCACTTGAGGCCAGGATATCAAGGCTGCAACGAGCTGAGATTGTGCCACTGAATTCCAGCCTGGGTGGGTGACAGAGGGAAACTGGAAGGGAGGGAGGGAACAGATACTTAAGAACATCTGCCTCCTGCCACAGTGGACCTTAATCTAAGATTAACTTGAATTACACATTTAATTGTAAAACCTAAAACTATAAAACTTCTGGAAGAAATCATAGGAGAAATCATTTCCAACTGAGAGTTATGCAAAAATTTCTTAGAATGACATTAAAGGCATAATCCAAGGGGAAAAACCTGATAAACTAGACTGCATCAAAATTTAAACCTTCCACTCTTCAAAAAAGACACTTAAAAGAATGGAAAGCCAATCTAGAAGAATGTATTTGTAAAACACTTAAAAGAACGTGTATCCAAAATCTATAAAGAACTCTAAAAATGCAGTCAGAAAATAAACCCTATGAAAAAAGGGAAAAAAGCTCTGAGAAGGAATTTCACCAAATAAGAAATCCAGGTGGCAAATCATCACATGAAAAGAACCTTATTAGCCATTAGGGAAATAAAAACCAAAGCCACAATGAGATACCACTACATGCCCATTAGAAATGCTGAACAAACAGGCAAAAGGGGTGTGCATATAATACCAAGTACTGGTGAAGGTGCAGAGTGAGCGGAAATCCTGTATCCTGCTGGGGGAAATCCAAAATGGTAAACCGACTTTGGAAACGAGTGCATCAGTTTCTTATAAAGTTAAATATACAGTTACCATATGACCCAGCAATTCTACTCCTAGATATTTACCCAAAGGAAATGAAAAGTTAATTCATACAAAGACCTGAACACAACATTCATAGCAGCTTGATTCCTGGTTGCCAAAAACTGGCAACAACCTAAATAGTGATAGCCGCATACAGTGGAATACTACTCAGCAGTAAAAAGGAGTGAACTGAGGATACATGCAACACCACAGATCTCAAACGCATCTGCTAAATGAAAGAATTAAATGAAAGACTCAAAAGGCTAACTAACTAGCACACGATTCCAGGAATATTACATTCTGGAAAAGGCAAAATTGCAGGGACAGAAAGAAGATCACTGGCTGCTGGGATCTTTCTGGGGTTTGGGGGGAGGATCGACTCCAAAGGGGCATGAGGGAAATTTCTGGAGTGATGGAGTTCTGTATCTTGATCATAGTGGTGGTTATATGACTGTACACAGATGTCAAAACTCATCAAATTGTATACCTGAAAATGATGACTTTTATTGGGTGCAAATTATATCTTTTTGAAGCTGACCTGGCAAGAGATACTAAGAACAATGTTTTTTAAAAAAAAAAACAAAAAAATTTTAATAGGAAATACTATGCTTCTAGTTAAGACTATTTGACCAAGAGTTTCTACAGTGGGAAAACGCAGGATACAAGTTGCACACAGGTTACGAGGTCGACTGCGCAGAGCAAAAATGCTTGTTACTACGGCATCAAGTGGCGGGCTGGGAGGCTTAATTTTCTCCTATTTTTCTGCATTTTCCAAATTCTCATACTGAGTACATTATTTTTATTAATCAAAACAACAAAAAATTAAAAGGTGGGTAACACAAAAGGTGAATGTTCCTGCTTTGCTACCCCTTTACCTAACTGGAGTTGAAATGGAGAAACTCAAAGGGTAGACATTGCTTTTTCCAGGTGAATCCCAAACAGAATCTAAGGAACTGCACAGGAAACTGGAAGCTTCCTATTATATCATCTTCCACGGAGTGGAAATCTGTATACAGAAGGGTCCTTTGGGAAGCCCCACACAAGTTTCTAACTAGGAAATGCTCAAGGGGGTATGCCCTGGGGCTGGTTTCCCACACTAAGGTGAGCCCCCTCCCCGCAAGGCTGATGACACTCTGGAGTTGCCAGGAGGAAAAGGACGGCCCAAATGCTCGTGGAGCGCCCTGCCTCTGCCTCACTGCACAGCAGCACACACCTCCTTCGCCACGTTCACTGCAAACCACACTTGAACATAGTAATTAAAAGGCTCCTTGGGAGGTCGCTGAGCTGCCTCAGCCTGGTCTCTCAGGTGACTGACAGCAGCAGCTATAGATCTTGTTTTTAACTTTAATGAGACCTGTAACAGCATTAGGAGACTGGGGCTCTAGGTAGGTTCTAAATTTTTATACGGTAACCCTCAGGGTTTAAGCTTGACAAGTACGGTAGGTTAGTCCGAGTTTTAAACAAACTCCAATAAAACTCACAGTTCTTTGGCAAACAAACACTTAAAAGATCTAACGTGTTGTTTTAAATATTAGGGGAAAAAAGGCTTTGAACAATGTCTCTATTTACAGGACAAAAAATAACCATGAGTAGTCAATGTATCTACTTTGGGCACACTTCTGTAAACACAGTCTGACTAAGGGGCTGATGGAAGCTGCTGCTAGGGACCAGCCTCAGCATTTTCAGAATGGTCAGCCTGGGCAGCATCAGACTGTCCATGCGGCCCCAAGATTTTTCAGGGAAGTGAGGGGGTGAACTGGGTTTCTCCAGGCCCCAGGAATACATCAACAAGAGCAAGTAGGTTACAGAAATCCTTCAATTAAACATGACCTGGGAAAACAGCCACATTTCCTAAAGACACTTTATTCCAGCATTAATGGCATGCAGAATAGTTTTCCTTTGCACACCAACTGAGTACGTACCTAGAACCGCTCAGATGGAAAGTGGCTGGCACTGCCAATCAACATCGTCATATAAACAGAAAAGGAGGGGACTTACACATTCATTTACCTCCTGAAAACAGGATCCAAACAACCACACTTAGCAGAAAAAGAATTGCTGAGTACATAATATATACATAAACTAGAAGCCCTGAAGGAGAGTAGGAGAGTGGTCACTTGGATTTTTCTTTTCTTTTCTTTTGAGATGGAGTCTTGCTCTTGTTGCCCAGGCTGCAGTGCAGGGTGCAATCTCAGCTCACTGCAACCTCTGCCTCCTGGGCTCAAGCGATTCTCCTGTCTCAGCCTTCTGAGTAGCTGGGGGCACCACCATTCCCGGCTAATTTTTGTATTTTTAGTAGAGACACGTTTTACCATGTTGGCCAGGTTGGTCTCGAACTCCTGACCCAAGGTGCTGGGATTACAGGCGTGAGCCTGGATTTCTATCCCACTTGGATTTCTATGAAGTCTAGATTGGTAATTGTTTCTGACCTAGAACAGCTACAAGAAACACCTTCGTAAAGGATCCTTCATTTCCTCTTAAGTTTGGATGCGTTTCCCCAGCCTCCCACATGCCAGTTAGATACTTTAAGTCTGCAACTCTGAGCCTCAGTTTCTCTGTACAATAGGGAAATAGGATCTATGCCTTACTGCATGTTTCAAGGGTCTAGATAAGACAATAAAAGATGTTCCTAGCACACTGTCTCATAGTATAAACCTAATGAAGAGTTATTTATTCTGCTATTTATGTTATTTTGTTATCTGGGACTGGGTCTAGTACTTAATTTTTAATGTATCTTCGATATCAAAATGTATACTACAAGTTCATGTGCTTGGGTCAAGAAAAAAATTGAAAGAAAAAGAACAGATACAGAGATTAATTTTTTTTTTGAGACCGAATTTTGCTCTTGTTGCCCAGGCTAGAGTGCAATGGCACAACATGATCTTGGCTCAGAGCAACCTCCGCCTGATGGGTTCAAGCGATTCTCCAGGCTCAGCCTCTGAGTGGCTGGGATTACAGGCATGCACCACCATGCCTGCCTGGCTAATTTTTGTATTTTAGTAGAGACGGGGTTTCACCATGTTGGCCAGGCTGATTGTGAACTCCCTATCTCAGGTGATCCGCACGCCTTGGCCTCCCAAAGTGCTGGGACTGCAGGCGTGAGCCACTGCGCCCGGCAAGATTAAATTTTTAAACATTCGTTTTGTGTGGTATTTGTTGAGCACCAATTGTTCTGGGATTGCTACAACACAGAATATTCCAGCATCCTAATTTTTGCTACTTCCTCCTTGGAGAACAGAAAATACCCTTGTATTTTATACCTTTCACGCCCTCATTGCCAGTGCACCTGAGGATGTGCTGAGTACCTGCTGAGAAGCCCTTCTGAGTACCAGAGCTCAGACCCAACTCCTCAGCACTGTTTAGGTTTGGACACACTTTCACGCCATGTCTAGCACTCTAATACAGTTCCCACCACCACCCGAACCAGGCCCTCGAGGCTCCTGGCACACTCTAAATACCTCTGAGAGTTAAATGCAGACCCTTAACAGGGTTTGAACTTTGTACTCTCACTCATTACAGGACCTTATTAAAGTAAATGAGCAAGCCAAATTGGTGGATTCCACAGGTTCCGCACTTGATATTCTGACCTACATCCTGCTGATACTAATAGGATTAAACACTGAAAACAAACCAGGTGGAAAGGATCCATTAAGTTTCCACCTGGCACCGTCAGGGGTCGTGCTCCATGAATGGTGCTCCAGAAGAAAGCCCGATTCACTCAAGTTCTCTGATTCTATTAAAAGTTGTCAAGATGTCTCTTCCTCTCTGTCTCTCTGCTTCTCTTTCTCTCTCTTTTTTTTTTTGGCAGCGCTAACAAAGAAGTACAAAATCTATAATTTTTTTCTTTTTAGCTCAAATCTTGTGGCAGTGACAGCTTTACTGTCAATGGGAGGGGAAAAAATCCCCATTTTAATTACAGTATTATAAATTCAAAACCCTAAATAACTTATAGAAAGTTTTCACTTAAAACGATGAAAGCTATAAAAGGACTAATCTATTAAAGCAGTCTATTATTAGTTATTTTAATATATTTTTCAGATTATGCTGATAAAGAAGGGAAAAACAAAAAGCTTGTCCCTAAGAAGTAATAAACTAAAAAAATCCAGAAGAGACAGATACAAAGGACAGGAATACAACAGGGGAACTCCCCCAACCCTCTAAATCCTGTCGAGTATGATCTCTAGAAATCATGCTGACATTTATTATTTTAACATTTGTTGAGCACATAAAACATGACAGTGGTAATAAAGGTATCAAATTTGAAGACTAAGGATGCTGCAGATTAAAAACTTCTCCAATACTTTTTCTTTTTTTTTTCTTGAGACAAGATCTTGCTGTGTCCCCCAGGCTGGAGTGCAGTGATGCAATCATAGCTCATTGATGTCAAAATCCTGTGCTTATATAATCCTCCCGATTCAGCCTCCTGAGTAGCTGGGACTACAGGCCCATGCAACTAATATTTTAAATTTTTTTTGTAAAGACAAGGTCTCATTATATTGCCCAGGCTGGTCGCAAACTCCTGGGCCCCCCATCCTCCTGCCTCATTTTCCCAGAGCAGTGGGTTTATAGGTGTGAGCCATCATGCCTGGCTGCTCTCCAACAGTTAATTTAGGGATAGGAGAGGAAATAAGTAAAGGGAGACACCCAGAGTCAAGGAGACAGTTAAAATAGACAATCCAGGCTTCAAACACGAGTTTAAGTTTTCTGTTGAAATTCAGCTTCAGCATAATGTATAAAAAGCGTATGTGACATTTTTGCTGCTTGTCTGATTTCGTTAATATCAGTGAGATTCAGAAAACTCCCCACAGTCAGATCAGTCCACATGCAAAAGGGGATTAATTAAAACAGTGAATTCACAGGTTGGGTATGAATCAAGTTCCACCGCTTGACTACTACTTTCCTTTGATTTGACTGTTAGTTCTGCTAACTGTGACAACTGTCACAAGACAAGACAAAGGAGAATGATTATAATTGTGTCTGGGTCAGTGTCTCTCAACATATAACCTTGGTTAAAGGAACTGGCTTTCTTTTTTTGTGTGTGTAT
>NW_016107437.1:5307434-5326136 GCF_001604975.1 Cebus imitator
ATATATATATATATATATATACACACACACACACACACACACACACACACACACACATATATATATATATACACATACATATATATATTAATTATACTTTAAGTTCTGGGGTACATGTGCAGATCTTATAGGACTGTTACATAGGTATACACATGCCACGATGGTTTGCTGCCTCCATCCCCCCCCTTCACTTACATTAGGTATTTCTCCTAATGTTATCCCTCTCCAACCTCCCTACCCCCTGCTATCGCTCCCCTAGCCCCCCACCCCCCAACAGACCCCAGTGTGTGATGTTCCTCTCCCTGTGTCCATGTGTTCTCAATGGTCAACACCCACTTATGAGTGACAACATGCAGTGTCGGGTTTTCTGTTCTTGTGTCAGTTTGCTGAGAATGATGGTTTCCAGATTCATCCATGTCCCTGCAAAGGACATGAACTCATCCTTTTTTACAGCTGCACAATATTCCATGGTGTGCCACATTTTCTTTAGCCAGTCTATCCTTGATGGGCATTTGAGTTGGTTCCAATTCTTTGCTATTGTAAACAGTGCCGCAATGGACATATGTGTGAATGTGAATGTGTCTTTATAACAGAATAGTTTTTGTATTTTTGAAGAGACGTAGTTTTGCTATGTTGGCCATGCTGGTCTCGAACTCCTGACCTCAAGTGATCTAGCAATCTTGGCCTCCCAAAATGCTGGGGTTACAGGCATGAGTCACCAAGCCCAGCCTCATCGGCTTTCTTATAGGACAGACTAAATGGCTCTAGAACCTTGGGCAACTCACATAACCCCAAGGCCTCTGTTTTCTTCATTGTAAGAAGGATAATGATGACAGTCTCCAGGATTACATGAAAGAATTTCTGTTACACATTAAGCATTGTGCTGGCCCCTTAGTAAGCACTCAGTCAACAGTGGCTACGATTACTGTCACTGTGACTGGTGCCTTGCTGGACGGCCCCCAGCAGCAGGGAACAGCCTTTTTCATGTGCTGACTGACAAGACACACTTCTGGCCTCTTGTTCTGGCCCTGCGTGGCATGCGAGCATGAAGGGCTGAGTTAGGCATATCTGTGGGGTGGAAAGGACATGGGATTCGGCTCATGTGGGCCTGGGTCTGCCTTCTGGCTGTGTTTCCTATGAGCAGCATGGCCCTGCACATTAGCCTCCCTCAGCCCAGGCATCTGCTTCACTCAAATAAGGATGATGATTCCCACCTCAGGACTATGGTGAAAATGAAATAAGGAGAGAAATGGCTCCTACTACAGCGTCTAGCATGTAGTAGGCTCTCAACAGGTGCTAATTTCCTGTCTCCTTTCCTTCTTATATAATTCTGCTTAGGAGAGAACCAGGTTGCCTGGGGGTTTTGCTGGAAACAGTGAAAACTCTGCTACTGAAAATAGCATGTAGGAGGGGCCTCTGCGCACATTTAAATGCACATTTTAAATATTGAGGCTGCTTTAAACACATCAGCAAAACCTCTACACCATGGAGGAGAGAGAGATTACCAAAATAGACTAGCCATCTTTAACAAGGAGACCCCCCCAGGCCTTACGCCACCCGAGCCAGAGCTTTTTAGGATTCCTCAAATTAAATTAAATTGATCCTAAAAATATCTTCTCTTGTGGAAGACTACATGGGCTTTGCCACCAAGTGAAGCCTTGCTATAATTTCTCCCCCAAAATAGGAGATTCTAGAGCATTTAAAGAGTCCACAGCCCCAGAACTTCGGCAAGATCCAACACAAACCTGCTGGAGAAAGCTCCTTCTTCATTCTTTTTAATTTCTTGGCCTTTTTCCTTCCCTCTGAGAGGGGCTCTGCACAGGAATTGGTCTGCTCAAGCTCAGCGTCGGAAATCTCCCCCGACACTCCGTCCTCCAGGCCAGCTTCCTCTTGACTAGGACTCAAATTTCTCTTTCCTACTGTGCTGGGAGCTGTAAAACTGAAATGCAAAAAGTGGAACAACATGAAAGGTGCCGCGAGTTACAGGAAGACTAGTCTATAAAAATATTTTAATACTCTTAATTCTATTAACACTTAGCCAGCCATCAACAACATGGGCAGCTGCTGCCTGTGTGTAAAAAGTAAAGACCTTGTTATGAACTGAAGTCTGAAAGTTTACCTATAACACGCTTATTCAGAAAAAAGTCCTAAATTATGCTTGTAAATACATACAAATCTAAGCTGTTCCGAGTGCTCAAGAACACATTTGTAAAGTTCCTAGTCTCTATTGTGAAAAAACTATTGCAACAGAATAGAATAGCAGAGATACTATAACAAAACAATAGTTTTGATTACATTAAGTCAGAAGATAGCATTATTCCCTTCAATGACTGCCTAATGGATAAACAGCAGAAATGCAGAATTCTTGAATCGGTCTGCTATCCCACGGCTTAAAACTTGGATATAGTTACAGGGCATACCCCACCTTCATGTAATCCTCTTCTTTTCCAAAAAGATGACTTGTTAAATGTATAATTAAATCTGGTTTCATTTTGAAAGCTTTATAGGATTTGACATATTGAATTAAATCAGATTATGTGTCCTGATTTTTCCTTAGGAAAATATTATCTGAAATATAACTAGATAAAAACAGCGTCCACATAACACATAAACACTGAGTCCTTTCTCCTCTAAATGGGTCTTAGAGATTTTTTCATTATAGCCCCCAAGTTATGAAAAGCCTAAAATAAATTCAAGGCATTCTATTTAGGAGAGGCCATTCAAGCACGTGGGGAGGGTGGGGAGTGAGAGCGATGAACTGATCCTACCAGCCTTTCCTAGGAGGTGGGTACTTTTAAATTTTATTTATTTATTTTTGAGACAGTCTTGTTCTGTCACCTAGGCTGTAGAGCAGTGGTGCAATCTTGGCTCACTATAGCCTCTGCCTCCTGGGTTCAAGCAATTCTCCTGCCTCAGCCTCCCAAATAGCTGGGATTACAAACACCTGCCATCACGCCCAGCTAATTTTTGTATTTTTAGTAGAGATGAGGTTTCACCATGTTGGCCAAGCTAGTCTTGAATGCTGGACCTCAAGTGATCTGCCAGCCTCAGCTTCCCAAAGTGCTGGGATTGCAGGCGTGAGCCACCATGCCCAGCTAGGACGCGACTATTTTAAAACGTTCTATATAAAAAACGCTGGCTACCCAAATATTCAAGTTCCTCCACATCACTCCTGCACTGAACATCTTCCCTGAATCTGCCAACTGCACTTGATGGTACACTCAGAGGATGGAGGAGGAGAACACACCGCCTTCCTGGTGCATCTCTAAGGCATGCGAAGCAGAAGAGGCTGGAGCACACTTCCTCTTACTACTGGGCTGGCCAGCCTTTCATTTGTCCTCTTTTTCATGTCTTTTAATTGAGGGACTCTGAAAAAAAACAAAAGGGATGATATCAATGGTAATGTTTTGGGGGGGGGGGAACGGTTAAAAATTTATGCTAAAGTTTACTGTTTAAAAACCGATAACACCTTTAAAAAGATTTTTTAAAGACTAAAAAAATTTTACTGATTTCAGAAAATTTAGAAAATTCAGAAAGTATAAGATAGTAAGGGTTCTTCCATCATGAAAAGGGAAGAGGCCTAAAAATTCCTTTGCACTGTAAATTCAGGAACCTGGTAGCCTCTGAGACATAAATATTTAATGAAAACTCAGCTAGAACCACAGGCATTAAAAATATTTTGTGAAGGGGGTCCTGCAGCAGGTCCTTCCAGGGTGTGACATTCAGCCGGCCTTCCAGGGTGACGGACTTTCCACCCAAGAACCATGGCCCAATTTATCCATAACCTTGTGGAGAAGACCCTGGCGCTGGCGAACACTGTTGTGACTTATTCATAGCCTCTACTGGCCACATTTTAGTACTACGCCAAGGTTGAACTGATTCCTCTTACCCCTGCTGAGATCCCTAGAGCTTTTCAGAGCCTGAAAAACAGTCAGTAATGCCCAGACTGGTAGCTTCAAACAACTCACAGTTAAGGAAGCTGTGCTGGACCGTTTGGTGAGGTGCTTGATGTGGTTTTATGTCGAGGAGATCATAGGCAAGTGTGGCATCATTGGCTATAATGTTTGAAGAGTAATCTTTAACATCTGATTATATGTGATTTATTATTTGAGCATTGTTGGACCATGTACGATCAGACCGCTATCTGAATAAAATAAGACTTGTAAAAAAAAATACTTTGTGAAATACAAAGTCTAGAAATAGCCCCAAATGTATGTAGAAATCTACTGTATGATAATGGTGGTATGTCTAAATACTGGGGCAAAGACAGACTTTAAAAAAATAGTGTTGGGACAAGCAGAAAATGATAAAATTAGAACCAGTCTTCATACCATATAAAAGAATAAATACCAAAGGCATTAGCTTTCTAAATGCAAAAGAGGCAACTTCACAGGTACTAAAAGAAAACACGAGTGAATGCTTCCAAATCTAGGTGTAGAAAAAGGTTTTCTTGCCATGTCTTACAATCCAGACATAATAAAGGATTTGTTAATGTGACTTCATAAATGTAAACATGTTTTATAGGGCAATAAATAACGTGAGCAAAGACAAATGACAAACCAGGAGGAAATATCTGCAACATGTATCGCAGATAAAGGGTTAATGCCCCTAACAAATAATAACTCAAACATGAAGAGAAAAAGAAAGACCAAAAGTCCTATAGAAAACTGAAAAAGCTATGAATAAACAGCTCATTACACACACTCCTTAAACACATGAAAAGGTGCTCAACTCCATTCATAATGCAAAATGAAACAACGAAATATCACTTCTCACCCACTAGGTTTTTAGACTGGCAAAAACCTTCAAAAGCTTGATAATATACTCCATTGTAGATTGGGGGAAAGGGTCCTTTCATACATTGCTGGTAAGAATGCAAAATGGTACAACTTACTCTTATGGAGGGAGTGTGGCAATATCTAACAAAACTACATACATTTCCAGGAATTTAGAAGATATACCTCCTACAAGGCAAATATATATGTACAAGTTATTCAATATAGCATTATTTAGAATTGCAAAATACTGCAAAGTACCTAAATGTCTAAGCATAGAAAACGCGTTGAATACACAACAGTACGTACAATCAATGAACTACTAAGCAGTTACAAAAAAGAATGAAGATCTCAAAGAACTGAAAATGATTATGGAATGATTTCCAGCAAAATATGTGTAAAAAGCCAAGTGCAAAAGAACAACTTATGAACCTGATATTCCCATTCTTGAGTAGGGCGTGGGAGAGAATGGTAAACAAATCCTGAATCCTTTAGTAGGTTTGCTTCTGTAGTAGAATGAGTGAAGCAATTCTGAAAACACTTAGCTGCATGATGGCACTGAATAAATCAGTAAATATGTTGATGTTTCTGGAAGACAGACATAAAAATTTTGGAATAAGGGAAGATAAAAAAGAACCCTGGAGGGATAGACTGAAATTGGAGGTAAGGATTTGGGCTTGTGATTTCTAAAATAAGTATGTGTATATGTGTTCACATTTATGTATACACACACATATATGCACGCATATTTATGCAGGGATAGGTAACCCTATCTATCCAGGCACAAAATTCCCAGCTCTGTCTACAGAAAGGACCTAGAAGTAGAGACACACCAGTAACAATGAGCATATCTGCTTTCTAGATTTTAGTTTCTAATACCTCACTAAAAGGAACCAGGGCTCCTGAATAAGTGGTTAATTCCAGGGTCAAGGGAGATAAATTATAAAATGAGTCTAAAATATTTTGCAAAGCCAAAAAGTAAAAAATGTTTAGGCATGTCACAGGGAACTAGGAACTAGCTTGAAAGGAAAGGACTGACTCCCACTGGCCAAATCTGGGACAAAGTGTGCCCTCTAATTTATTAGAAAACAGTAATAAATTCTGCATCATTGAAAAAAAATAGGAATCCATGATTCTACATCAATACGTAAGGGAAGGGAAAGAAAGACTACGACTCTCCACTATAAACCTAAATTTAAACTGCTTGGCACAGCATCCAGGATCCTCTGTCATCTGGGCCCAATCTGCTTTCCTGGTCTATCTTTCACTAGGCGGCCAAGCAGCAGAGACTATCTAGGTTTACCTAACGAAGCCCATCGTCCGTACTTTCCCACATGCCTGACATCCCACCAGAAGCTTAACAGCCCAAATATATACCACGCTTCCCATTTCAATGTCACCATTCATGCTAAGACCCTACTGCTCATCTCTTCCTGCTCAACATGACTCTCCTCTGGGAATGTTCCCAAGCCCTATTTAGTGTTCTTTCCTTTCCATGCTTCCGAAACACCCTGCTTGGCTATCTCAAGAGGACTTTAACTCATTCACCTTGCTTTGTATAATAAACTGAAACTTGGAGCAGTGCATCAACAGGAGAATGGATAAACAAACTGGGCTATATTCATACAATGAAATATAATTCAGCAATAAAAAATGAATTACTATTACCTCCAACAACATGGATGAATCTCACTCTAAGTGAATGAAGCCTTCACAGGAAAGAGTGGGTATTTTATAAACACATTTATATAAAATTCCAGAAAAGTCTAAACTAATCTTCGGAGAAAAATATTCAGAAGAATGGTGGGTGTGGGAAGGTAGGCAGGGACTGACTGATGGAACGTGAGGGAACTTTCTGGGGTGGTATTAATGCCCTGTGTCCTTATAGGAGTATGGTTTCATCAAAACTCTTATCTTGGCTGGGTATGGTGGCTCAAACTGGTAATCCTAACACTTAGGGAGGCCAAGGCAGGAAGAATGCTTGAGCCCAAGAGTTCAAGACTAGCCTGGGCAATGTGCCAAAACTCTGTCTCAAAACAAAACAAAAACAAATTATCTGGGCACAGTGATGGCATGCCTGTATTCCTAACTATTTGGGAGGCTAAAATAGGATTGCTTGAGTCTGGGAGGTGGAGGTGGCAGTGAGCTGTGATCGTCCCAATGCACTCCAGCCTGGGTGACAGAGTAAGACCCTTTCTCAAACAACAACAATAACAATCACTACCTCATATCATAGCATCATGTGGCTATTCCATGGACATGGAGAATAATTAACTTCAGCATTAACTGCAAGCAATGATTTTGAAGGCACTTACTAGAATACATTGGTTTGTATCCTAACCACAAGTTACTATGGTATTTTTGGCCAACAAGGCCGATGCATCTGTAATGCTCCTTTCCATAAACATCTGATGTCTACTATGCAACAGGGACTATGCCAGATGTGCTTCTGCAGGGCTCTTGTTCCTATACAACTTTTAAGTTTACAAAGCATTTTCCTGAACAGTTTCTCAATTAATTTACAACATATTTTCTTTTTCTTTTTTTTTTTTTTTTGAGACGGAGTCTCACTCCATTGCCCAGGCTGGAGTGCAGTGGCACAATCTTGGCTCACTGTAACCTCCACCTTCCAGGTTCAAGTGATTGTCATGCCTCAACTTACCAGTAGCTAGGATTACAGGTGTGTGCCACCATGCCTGGCTAATTTTTTTATTTTTAGTAGAGATGGGGTTTGACCATGTTGGCCAGGCTGGCCTCAAACTCCTGACTTCAACAGATCAGCTTGCTTCAGCCTCCCAAAGTGCTGGGATTACAGGTGTGAGCCACAACGCCTGGTCTACAACATATTACTTAATTGCTTATCTGTAGTTTCTGCTCTCAAGTAAGTCTTTTGCTTCCTAGGAGAAGCTAATGGTTATTGGGCATCCTGCCTGAGAAAGCTCTCAGATATATGCGGAATTAGTTTATTTCCTATAATGCTTCTGTATCTATATATATGTAAGACCTGCTATCCTTTAATGAAAATAAAAGCTGTGATTATATCCCATATAACTTAACTATGGCAGTTTTACATCAAAGAGTTTTAATTATACATTAAAAACTGGATATATGTAATACTGCCTTTACGAATGTGATTCTTTATATATTTGGAAAGTACTGCTGTGCACACATGTGTGTGTGCACATGCCTATGCAGCACTCTCAATACATGCATGTTGAGGACGCATTCTTTTATTAACTGATTTTAAATGTCAAACGGTAAAATGAGAAGCAAAACAATCTCCCATTCATATGACCTCATTTTGCACACAGATTTATAATGTACAAAGTGAGCTAGTTTATAATGAATATGAAGTGGACATTTAAATCCACTGTAAGAAGTGGTAATTAATTAAAATGTCACAGACACAGCTTGGTATGTTAAAATTGAACATTAAACTTTGACTAGTATTTTGCTAAAAGTTAAGTTACTGTCAACTATCCATCAAATTCTACAAGGGTAAACATCTTCATTAGCTTTTTGCTTTTAGTAGAAAAAATGTTTGCTTATAGAAAAGCCGTATTTTCAAACCTCTACAAATACCTTTTTCCATAAAGCAATTAACAAAAATCTGGCTGCCATAGGAACATTTTCCCCTATTTTAAATTAGGGTATTATTTACATGCAAAGGAATTCACTTGTTTTAAAAGTAGTTTGGTTAACTTTGGGAATTGCATATAACCATGTAACTACTACTACAATTGAGATATAGAACAATGCCCTTTTCCTAAAAAGATTCCTGTCACTTTGCACTTAATACACATTGTCACAGCAACCACTAATCTGCTTATCATCCTATTTACGTGGTTTTGCCTTTTCTGGAAGTTCATATGAATGAAATCACACAATATTTAGTCTTTTGACTGCTTTCACTTGGCATAATACTTTGAGAGTCAGCCACATGGCTGTTAGTATTAGTACTTTATTTCATAGTATGGCTGTATCAGAATTTATTCATTTACTAGCTGATGGACCTTTGGGCTGCTTCCAACTTTTTGTCATGATAAATAATACCGCTAGGAACATTTGGGTAAAAGCTACCTTTTACTATTAAAAACATTACGTTTTTATTTTTCAAAGATAAATACCTAGAAGAATTTCTCGGTGATATATGGAAATGCATTTGCAATTTAACTTTACAAGAAATTGCCACACTATTTATTGGCCATTTGTGTATCTTCTTTGAAGAATCTTTGAAATTTTCTGACCTCATCCACCTTTTCAAGAAACTGGGTTGTTTTCTGAATTGCCGAGTATATATTATAAGAGTATATATGATTATGATACAACTATTTTGTATGTAGATACAACTGTTTTATTAGATATTCAGTTTAAATAATTTTGGTCAGGCATGGTAGCTGATGCTTGTAATCCTAGCACTTTGGGAGGCTGAAGTGGGTGAACGCTTGAGCTCAGGAGTTCGAGACCAGCCTGGGCAACATGGTGAATCTCCATCTCTATTTAAAAGGAAAAAAAGGAAAAGAATATTTTTTCCAGTGTGTGCCTTCTCTTCACAGTTTCTTAATAGTATCTTTTGAAGAAAAGAAGATTTAATTATAAGTCCAATTTATCAATATTTTTCTTTTATGCTTTTTTTGGTCATATCTAAGAAATCTTTGCCTAATGCAAGATACTAAGGTTTCCATTTTTTTCTTCTAACAGTGGTATCACTTTAGTTCTTCCATTTTGTTCTATGAGTCGCTTCAAGTTCATTTTAAATGTGGTGTAGCATAAGAACGGAAATGCGGTTATGGGCATAGTTACCCAGTTGTTTCGGTACTGTATTCCTGACAGAGGTACCGGTAATCCAGAAGGCGAAGGAAGACAAAACCTTCCTTCGCCTACTGGATTACCGGTACTTCTGTCAGGAATTTTTGGTTTTTCCAAATTCTCAATAGTTATTAGCTTCCAGATTCAGGAATGAGAAATTCAGAATTCCCAAATCATAAAATATTCTGCATTTTTAATAGCACTGTGTTATATGTTTTTGAATAATGAGTTATAAATAGCAAGTCACTTTTATGTGATACAGTTATACTAAAAGTTTCAGGCGTCAGTTCTGTAAAGTAAGATATAATAATATATGCACAGGTTACTATTATGAACCAACACACTGTGAGAAAAGCATATATTTCAATAACACGTAAAAATAACCTCTACCTGATATAGACATTTGGTAACAGAAAACATGACAGACACAGTAGCACCAAATGAATGCCAAATAAATATCATTTAAAAATTGAAAGATGCCACAAATATTTAGTATTTAAAAGTTATTCTTAAATGATACTTAAAAACACACAAGCATTAATTGTTAATATCTGTTTCATGAAAAATATTTCAAATGTCGAAAAGCTTCTTTCATGTTATGTTAATGATGGTCAAACCCTTCAGAGTGTGTCCAAAGCAAATTGCGGTTGGGCTTCAGACTACATACGGCTTTATATAAGTCCATTTCCTTTCCTAGTTTTGAAAATATTGTCTCCTTGCCTTGATTTTGCTCTTAAAATTGATCCTGCTTTTCCAAATTCAAATTTTATATCATCTGATTTCACATTAACAGTATTCCACAATCATACTCACACATCTTCTCTTTACATCTCTCCTGTAAAAGTATTTAAAAAGAACTGTAGCCTTCATTAAACACTCAAACACGGAAAAACACCAGTGAACATGATTGGATTCTATGAGCTAATGTAATGTAACGTTTGGCTATCCTAGCAAGGTTAACAGCACAACATAGGAATCACGCTTCAAAGCTACCAACTTAAGGGCTGCTGCCAAAACTTCTATCTTCAAACAAGAGTTGCAGGATTTTGTGACGTGTACTCATATGCATAAACTCAGTAGATTTTTGAGAAGAATGACTCACTGTTAACAGCAGGCAGGGCCATAAACACACACTTGCAATACGGTGACAGTGACAACGAAGAATGACTTGACTGGACTGAGACTCCTTCTCTCCTATATGTTGCTGAAAATGACGACCTTAATCTCTGACTCCAAGTGTTGCTGACTGTGCTCTTGCCTTTCACCTGAGGCTGGGGAATTCCTTTAAACTAGTGATACCCATGTTGGCTGCTAAAACTTTAATTCTTGCAGGATTTTTCCTTTTTCCTTATTTCTTGACAGATTTTTCTCACAATCTGGAATAAGAGACAAATGTCTATAAATGCCAAGAAGGAATTCTTTCATGGAAAAACTATGGGAAATCAACTGATCACACGTGTGGCTGTATTCTTGGACTCTCTATTCTGTTCCACTACATCTCTCTTTTCTTACCCAGCCCCACAGTGTATTACTGCAGTTTTAAAATAAGTGTTTTTTGTTTTTGTTTTTTAAAAAAGAGATGGGGTCTGGCTCTGTTACCTGGACTGGAGTGCAATGGTGTAATCATAACTCACTGCAGCCTCAACCTCCCAGGCCCAAGTGATCCTCCCACCTCCACCTCCTGAGTAACTGGGACTACAGGCACGCACCACCATGCCTAATTTTTTTTTTTTTTTTGTAGAGATGGGGGTCTTGCTATGTTGCTCAGGCTGGTTCTGAACTTCTGGGCTCACGTGATCCTCCCTCCTTGGCCTCCCCAAGTGCTGGTATTACAGGCATGAACCACCATGCCTGGCCTATGGTAAGTCTTAAAGATAGGTATAGCAAGTCCTTTAGTTGGCTGGAACGTTCATGCTGCTGTATAAAATACCAGTCCCCTTTCATTTTAAAGGGCTTCTGTTTATATCATTCTCTCATTTGGTAACTGTATATGACCCTTTGAAGCTGGACACATGTACACTCCCATTTTGCAGAAAAGAAACCTCATCTTCAGGGTAAATGACCTCCCCCAGGTACTGCAGCTGGGCAGGTGGGTCTCAGACTGCACTCCAAGGCCAATATTCTTGCCACTGCTTTACAACCTCTAGGGCCAGATCTCCTCACTGTGCTGGTCTCAACTGAAAAGAGACCCCCTAACCCCCACGGAGGAGCCCAAACAGCCATTTACCCTGTCACATTCATCTTCCTGCCCTGTTTTATTTTCCTCCTCCTACTCGCCTCTGACTTGCTTCTTATTTATGTCCTTACTTATCTATTCTCTCTCTTTGCCTCCAGAATGTATGGTCCATGAGAGTGGGCTCTTACACTGCTTGTACTCTCTGTAACTGCCACAGGGCCTGGCACAGAGTAAGTTCTTGGCTAAGGTTTGCTGAATGGATGAAATAAATAAGTGAAAGCTCTCTCCCCAAAAGCAATAATGCAAGTGACAAACAACAAACTGCTTATTTTATCCTGAATTAGAAACAGTATTAATAAGTTTACATTCCTGTGTACACTCAGCTTCTCCTGCTAGGCTGAATGAAAACACATTCCCTACTAGATGTAGCTAAGGGATTGAAGGAATGTCCCACTGTGCAAACTACCTCACACGGCAAAATAAGGTAGAGAGATCCGCTAAGTCGGAGCTAGAAATGCCTTTTTATTGTATCCACAAACTCTTACAGTAAATTTGAATTCCATGAGCATGACTGTTTCTGTGTTTTGGGGCTCGATCTAGGTGGGAGAGGGGAGGATGTTGGACAACCTATGCTCAGCTTGGAAGCCAGACCCTCAGAAATCACTGACAAACCAAGATTCTTATTTCTAATAAAGAATTTGAGTCTTGGGGCTGGGCACAGTGGCTCACGCCTGTAATCTCAGCACTTTGGGAGGCTGAGACGGGCAAATCACTTGAGGTGAGGAGTTCAAGATCAGCCTGGCCAACATGGTGAAACCTTGTCTCTACTAAACATACAAAAAATTGCTGGGCATTGTGGTACGTGCCTGTAATCCTAGCTACTTGGGAGGCGGAGGCAGGAGAACTACTTGAACCTGGGAGGCGGAGGGTGTGTCGAGCCAAGATCATACCACTGTACTCCAGCTTGGGTGACAGAGTGAGACTCTGTCTCAAAAAAAAAAAAAAAAAAAAATTAATTGAGTCTGAAAACAAAATTAACATTAAATAAGAACGGTAGCTGTCTGGTAATAAAGGACATCTCTTGTGCAATGGGTGGGGGGGGAGAGAGAGTGAGAGAGAGAGAGAGAGTGTGTGTGTGTGTGTGTGTGTGTGTGTGTGTGTGTGTGTGAAAACACGAATGCATTGTGTATGTGCTCTACCCTAGACATAAAGCTTACTTGTGAATATGAGGCTTAAAAGAAAAACTGGTTCAACATTCCAAGGAATCAATGGCATTCAATAAGAAATACTTTATAAGAACCTGTTTTGACTATTTCAAACAATCCCCTATTTTCAACTCACTTTAACATTGGAAAAATTAATTGATGCAAACATGAAAGATATTATGTTAATAATAATTTCTAAACGTAAAACATATACTCAACATACAATTAGTTGGACCTGAATTTAGAACATCTGAAATTTTCAGAGGCTAGGATGAAATTTACTTTTGTACTAAAATTTACCTTTTGACTTTGATGAAAGGACTTACTAATCAAATCAGTAACATAATCAAGGCTGTAAGAGGAAAAACAAAATATCATCCCTGCATACCAAAAAGCCAACTATTTCAGAAAATAAACTACTTTTTAAAAATTTCCATGAAGTTACACATGACTGATGAACACACTATTTATCTGCAGAGAGAAGATAACACCTAAGGAGGAAAAGAGAACAGGAGAGTCAGCATCAGAGAATGGGGTATCAGCTCACCTTGCAGGCACTCTCTTTGCAGAGGAAATTAGGGAGAAAAGCGGCAAAGAGCTCTGCTCTGCATAGAGGCAGAAACAGAAATCTGAGTGTTCTACAAAAGGCGGATTCACCCAATAGAGCCCTGCAAAATCTCAGCACAAGCAGGCCCTAGATTCCTAAACCGAGCAGGTGATAAAGACTGGAGCCATGTCAGTAGGGAACAAGGCTGTAATAGAATCTCCCACCCCAGAGAAGCCAGGGGACTGGTATCACCCCAAGCCAGTAGGAGCTAGATAGGAGAAAGTGATCCTCTGCAAGCTCAGCAGCACCAGGTACAATGGCAAAGAGTGGGAGTGAGGCGATATGAGTGGACAAAAGGGGGCAAGTAGCCATCCCCCACATACTGAGGAGTGAGGGCTCCAGCTCCCTTCTGCCAGTCCATACCCAGAGCACAGAAGTCAGCTTCTTTCAGGCTTTTATCCCCCAAGCTGCAAATCAGAGAATCAATCTCTTAAAAAAACAGAATCCTTACAGCTAATACCACGCTAATGGTGGAAGACTGAAAGCTTTCCTCCTAAGATCAGGAATAACACAAAGATGTTGGCTCTCACAACTTCTATTCAACAATGTACTAGAGGCCCTAGCCAGAGCAATAAAGGCAAGAGGAAGAAAAATTTGTATGGGGAAATTTGTAGATATGATTGTTTAAACAAAAAATACCCAATAACTCTACAATAAATTATTAGAACTAATAAGTAAATAAGTAAGGAAGGTGTAAGAATACAAGGTCAAAACAAAAAACCTATTATATTTCTTTATACTAGCAATAAATGACTAGGAATGGAACTTAAAAAACACATGAGTTACAATAGATCAAAAGGCAAAATACGCAGGGACAACTCCAGTATAGCACATGCAAAATTTGTATGCTGAAAACTATAATACACTGATGAGAGAAATTCAAAGAAAGCCTAAGTAAGTGAAAAGATATACTATGTTCACGGGTTGGAAGACTCAATGTAGTTAAGAGGTTAATTCTCCTCAAAATGGTCTACAGATTCAACACAATTCCAGTCAAAGAGCTAACAGGCTTTTTGTAGAAACTGACAAACTGACTAAAATTTTTGTGGAAAGTGAAGGACTTAGAATAAACTCTTTTATAAAAAAAAGAAAAAATCCATAAGATTAAAGAGTACACTATTTGATTTCAAGGCTCAATATAAATCTACAGTAATCAAGACAAGATGGTACTAGTCAAAGAACAGACATATAGATCAATGAAATAAGAGTCTAGAAATAGACACATATGTATATGACCAAATGATTTTTGACTAAGGAGTTGAGGTAATTCAGTGGGGAAAGGATATTCTTTTCATAAAATACTGCTGGAGTAACTGAGTATCTACATGTAAAATATAAACTCATACTCATGCCTCATAGGTCATATACCTAACATAAAACTGAGAATAAAAACTGCTAAAAAATATGAGAAAATCTTTGTGATGTTATTTAGGCAGAGAGGTCTTATATAGCTATAAGAAGTGTGAACCATAAAGGAACTGAATCAGCCTCAGAGAAAAGACTTAATAATTATAAAGCCAACTTTTCACCTCATCATCCTATGTAGAAAGACCATCAATGAGATTTGCCCCACACCCAGAGCTTCTCATCAATTTTTAGTTCATTCTTAAAAAATAATGGATGGCCAAGAACAGTCAAATATTTGAAGAAAGCTTCTAACATGAGAGACAGAAACCAAAACAGACCAATACACAGATTAAAAAAAAGGAACTCTGAGGAAAGCAGCACAGACAGAATAGGGAGCTGAAGGAAACTCTACAAGCTACAGCCAGGCCTCACTGTGCGTGTAGTACAGAATCATAAAAACGTCTGGACAACTGAAAAGGTGCAAAGCAATCTTAATGATCAATAGGAAACATGGATTTTTCTGTGACCTTTAGAAATTTTTGTCACAACATTACTAAGTCTCTGACTGTGAGTTAAAAATAGAGAAATGAAAACAAGTAAAACATAACATTTAGCACACTGCAATTTAAAGCATCAGAAACCACTGGGAATTAAAGTGTTTTATTACTTTGTATAAAACTTAGGTCAATATAACAATATAGATCAAATACTGAATAATAAATAAGAGACAAATCTCTTGTTCAGAAAAATTCCAGACACTCCTCCCCAAAGGAGGTGGAACATAACACCCACCACTTAGGCTTGGGCTGTGTACAGTGACTTCCTTTCAAAGAACACAGTGTGGAATGAGGGAGAACAGTAACTTTACATGGAGAGATCTGACAAACACCACTTCAACCCAGATGATGAAGTTAACATCACAAGTGAGAAATCACATTGACAGCATCTTCCCCTGATATGAAGTGATGAGGATGGCACTTCATCACGGGTCTTCCATCCAAAACCCATAACCTTAGTCTAACCATTAGAAAAATATCAGACAAACTCAAGTTGGAGGACATTGCATATATTAGCTGAAATTCACCCTGAAACTGTCAAGGTTATCAAAAACAAAGAGAGTCAGAGAAACCATCATGGTCTAAAGGACCCTATGGAGACACGATGGCCAAATGTAATGTGGTATCCTCGATGAGATCCTGAAACTGAAATAGAAAAAGGACATTAGGTAAAAACTGAGGAAATGTGAATAAAGTATGAGCTTTTGTTAAAAACAAAACAAAAAAAACCTTTATTCAGAGTAGTTTAAACAGTGTGTGCCTTCTTCTTGTCATATAACTTATGATATGGAGTGTTTCTTCTATGCCTGGGTGAACCGTCGTACTCCTTTGTAAATCTGAATCAGCTTCCAATGGGTTATCCTTGGCACTTCCAACGATGTATCTCTGAGAGCTCCTTAAATGTGAAATATCATGACTTCCTCTGGGAAGTCTTCATCCTTTTTGTCACAACCACTTTCCTCATTTATGCTGATAAGTTGCCTTCCTTAAGTTCCTCGGGCTGCAGATTTACAGCAACTCATATGGCAGTAGTGTCAACATTCCCATGGTCAGCCAATTCTTCTTTATAACTCTACTTGTTTTGATTTGAATTTCACTTTCGACATTATCACTTATTGGTTCCTTGTGACACTTTCATCTTGGTGGATCAATTCCCTCTTTTGATTATCCATTTGAAAAGAATGTTGCCTGGGTTTATCACTGAGAAACAAGGAGACAACACAATGACATGTTTTGCTGTCTGAGTGAACAGAATAATGAATGTGCAGTGTGACCAGTCACAGAGACTCTGAAAGAAGTGCCCTGATTGGTGACCGATCAGGATATGTATCTGTTTTCTACACAGGGACGAGTGGACTGAAGAGCTAGTAGTGAAGTTTGCACTTTATTCAATTACTCACAGTTAATACATCGTAGTCACTGAAATTGGAATCATGTTATTGGGGGACTACTGTTATTTAACTAACCTGGCAACTAAAATCCATGCATATCAGAACCATGCACAGAGAACTACTTAAAAAATTAATGTCCTTATAGACGTAAAAGATAATTCTACATCCAAGAAAGAAGAGCTGTATGCACTCTTTCAAAGGAATATTGTGAAGACAAGAATTCTTAGAAATTAAAATAGGAGTTGAAAGAAAAAAAATCAATGAAAGTGTTGAAGGGGGAAGGTCAGGGAAATGTTCAAGAAATTGAACAAAAAGATGAAAGACAATAGAATAGAACAGACAAAGACAAAAACATTAGAGGATAAATCCAGGAAACCTGACATTGAACCACGGGAGTTCCCGAAAGAAAGGAGAGAGAAATCAAAGAAAAAAAAACTGTCAAGGAAATAAAACAATACATTTCCCCATAAGTCACAAGTCTCCAGCCTATAACAGCTCATAGGGAGTATTACTCAGCATAACACTTCCGAGGCTCATTATTGTGGAATTTCCAAATACTGGGAGAGAAAAAAGAATAATCTCAAAAATTCCACAAAGGCAGAGAGAGAGAGAGAGAGAGAAGAAGAAGAAGAGGAAGAAGAAGAAGAAGAAGAAGAAGAAGTAGTAGTGGAGGAGGAGGAGGAGGTGGTGATGGTGGTGGAGGAGGAAGAGGAGGAAGAAGAAAAGAAATAAAGAAAACGGCTATGTACAAAGGACCTTGAATAAAACTGGCATCAGATTTCTGGACAGTATGTTTGTATGCAATGACACAAATACAATGGAGCAACTTCCATTCCAGCAAAGATGCGGTAACAGGAACTGGATTTACCCACCCGTCTAAAACAACCAAAAGAATCAGACAAAATACATGAAACAATGGTTCTGAAAGCACTGGACACTGGGCAAGGAAGCACAGTGACTCCTGAGAGACAGGAAACAAATGAGGTGAACCCAACGACTGCTCTAGTTTACTGGTTAGAAAACCCTGAAGAGCTGCACAGGGATTCTTTGATGATTCAGCAGAGGACTGATCAGCACATAATGGGTGAGCCATTCTCCAGGGCTGGGGAAAGAACCATCCAAAAGAATTCAAGGGAACAGTATGTGGTGCTCATAAAGGGCTGAGAACCATGCCTGTTCCCACCAACTAACCTGGGAAAACACATACATCACAGCATTGGGGAGAGTATTTTGGAAGGTCTTAGGCGAACACTGCTCCAGACCCACCAAACTACAAAGACCTGAAATAATCAAATTGATTCCAAGCATTTCAACGACATTTTAGAACACAGCTCAAGAGCATTTATAGTAATATAAAAATATCTAGCACACCACAAGGTAAAATTTATAATATATGTTATCTTATTAGAGACTACCAGGTTTCCTTCCTGTAGGAGACAGCTTAAAAAAAAAATAAAGAAAGAAAAAAATAACAAAGACTATCAAGTATGCAAAAAGGCAGAAAAACTCAACCTACAATAACAGGATTCAATGAACTGAAAGTGATCTGGAACTGACAGAGATGTTAGAATTAACAGAGCAAGACACTGAAAGGTATTATAACTGCATTCCACATGTTCAAAACAATAAGCTACAAACTGAACAGAACTTCTAGAAATGAAAAGTACAATGTTTGCAATGAAGGCCCAGCAATGGTAACTATCCAAAATGAAACACAGAGAAAAAGAACTTTAAATAATTAAAAAGAGTATCTGTGACCTAGGGGACAACTTCAAGCACCTCAATATACATGAATAATTAAAGTCCCTAAAAGAGGAAATGAGAGCAGAAAAAAG
>NW_016107437.1:5327051-5340365 GCF_001604975.1 Cebus imitator
AATGTGAGGCTGGATGCAGTGGCTCACCCCCAGCACTTTGGCAGGCCAAAGTGGGCAGATTGTCTGAGGTCAGGAGTTTAAGACCAGGCTGGCCAACATGGCAAAACACTGTCTATACTAAAAATACAAAAATTAGCCAGGTGTGGTGGTACACTCGGAGGCTGAAGCAGGGGAACTGCTTGAACCAAGGAGGCAGAGGGTGCAGTGAGCCGCGATCATGCCACTGCACTCCAGCCTGGGCAATGAAGGCTAGAAGGTAATATAATGTATCTTTAAATTGTTAAAAGAAAGAAATCTAGAATTATATACCCAAAAAAAAAAAAAAAAAAAAAGAAGGTGAAATAAAGACATTTTTACACATCCAAAAGAACGTGGGAGGCTGAGGCAGGATCACTTGAGCCCAGGAATTGGAGTCTAGTCTGGACAACATAATGAAACCTCATTAAGCTGAAAGAGTTAATCACCAGCAGGTCCTTGCCCTAAGACATAGTCGACTACTTCAGGCAAAAGGAAAATGATAACAAATGGAAATATGGAACTATAGGAAGGCATGAGGAAATGTTTACATGGATAAATACAGATTTCTTTTCCATTTATTTCTTTTTTATGAGATAGGATTTCACTCTGTCATGTAGGTTGGAGTGCAGAAGTGTGAACACAGCTCACTGTAGCCTCAACCTCCTAGGCTCAAGGGATCCTCCTGCCTCAGCCTCCCAAGTAGCTGGGAATATAGGTGTGTGCCACCAAGCTCAGGTGCCACCAAGCTTGGCTAATTTTTTGGCTTTTTGTAGAGATACAGTCTTAACATGTGGCCTAGGCTGGTCTCAAACTCTGGGCTCAAGGGATCCTCCCACTGTGGCCTCCCAGAGTGCTGGGATAACAGGTGTGAGCCACCATGCCCAGTGTAAGATTTCTTATTACTTAATTCTTTTTAGAAAATCACTGACTAAATAAGAAATATAACAACATTGCATGCTGTTAATAACATAAACGTAAATGACACTAACAGCACAAAGATTGGGAAGTGGGAAATTTAAGTACATTACTGTAAGGTTCTTACACTATATGTAAACTGATATAACTTGAAGGAAGACTGATAGGTTAAAAGAGTATATTATATATCCTAATTCAATCTCAACCAAAAATTTAGCAGACGCTTTTATATAAATATATAAGCTGATACTAAAGTTCATAAGGAGCTGCAAAGGATCTAGTACAGCCAAAACAATTATGAAAAAGAAGACCAAAGAGAACAAAGTTGGAGGAAGGCAGAAGGTGGAGAAAGGAAAGCAACCTGGAGTGCGTGAGAGCAACAGGGCTGAATCCTCACCTATCCTATTTGCAGGTCAAACGATAAACAGAAAAATCAAGAAGTACGGATGGAGGTGGAGACCATTATCCTTAGCAAACTCGCACAGGAACAGAAAACCATACACTGCCTGTTCTCACTTATAAGCAGGTGCTTTGCTCCCATAAAATGGACCCAAAGAAGGGAACAACAGGCACTTAGGGCCTCCTTGAGAGTGGAGGGTGGGAGGACGGTCAGAAAAAAATAACTCTTGGGTAGTAGGCTTAGTACCTGGCTGACAAAATAATCTGTACAACAAACTTTTTTGACATGAGTTTACCTATATAGCAAATCTGCACATGTACCCCCAGAAGCTAAAAGTTTTAAAACATGAAGTAGCAGTAAATACATTATTTGAGAAAATAAATATCAAAAGAAAGAACTGAAAATGGTTGTCCCTGAGGGACAGGATGGGGGGTAGCAGAGGACTACTGCTTTTTATTATAAACTTTTTTGTACTATTTGGCTTTTAAAGACAATGTTCTTATCTTCCATTGAAAATATTCTTTTTAAATGTCAAGGACTTCACAAAGATTCACTCAATATGTGAAAAACCTCTACAGCAACAGTAAATCATCACTTGTCTTTAAAGGGTATACAGAACTCAGGTCTGTTATAAATCGGCTTTACAACCTTGAACAAGACAGCTACTGTGAGCCTGCAGCCCTCTTTTGTAACACGACAGAGGATGGACCAGATAACCCCCAAGTTCCTTCTGGCTCTCCAAAGTCCATGTTTATCAGGTAACATTTTTGCTGACAGTTATAGACACCACCTACCCATTCTTTAAAAGAATACATTACATTTCTTCAAAAATGTCCTCCCATTTATCTTCACTTCCATCTATCCGAGTTACTGTGGTATTACTATATTCCACAATTATTAACATTTGCAAATAGAAATGGCACAAAAGAAAATATTCAAAGCCAGTTACCTAAACAACAAAGTTTATATCTTAATCCTGTGTGTTTCTGAAGATGTTCCCGCTCTTTGAAAACTGACATCTTTGGTTCCTTCTGGTTTTCCTATAAACCCACTAACTGTAACTTGAGAAGAAATGAAAACCCCCTAAATACCATCTGGGCAGGGTCAAATTTGGAAGTAAACTACTGCTTCACAAATAATGACCAAAAAAAGAGGTATGTGCCTAGAAGGATCCAACCACTCCTCTCTCCTCTATGCTTGTGCACCCCCCCTTTTTCTGATGCGCCCTGCAGCTAAATGACCAGAAATAATAGAGAGAAATGTGGGTTAATTTGCAACTAGAGCAAACTAGAAACTAATCTGCCAAGAATTCAGTCATTAATTTATGATGATGAACCAATGTACCACATGGTCATTCACAAGAATTCCCCAATTCTCTTTATCAAATAGATGACACCTACTGTAATACTCAGAAAATAGTGGTCTGAATACTGATTTCTGTGGCATTGCATGATACTGATTTCCTTTTATTTTCCCTTAAAAAAAAATGGCTTGAAAAGTCTTCAGACCTAATATTTCAAGGCATATTCATACTCCCACCTTCAGGTGGCTCTTTTAGTCTGAACAACAGGTAAGGCAATAAAAATAAGGTAGATTATGGCACGATTATGAAAACAATGTCATTCTTCTCTGCCTTATTGTAAGCAAAGCAAGTAAAAGCATTCCTAGCATGACTTCATACTGTTAAAAGCCAAAAAGCAGCGTGCATGCCCTTCCTGAGTAGGACAGTGGGTAGCAAGACATGTTCCAAGTGTGGCACAGGATCTCCTGTTTGTTCACTTATTTAAACGTTTTTCCAAGTGACCATAAGGCAGTACTTGTTAGGTGCGGGAACACTAAGAAAGAATAAGTGACAATTCCCAACTCTATCTTTTCACTTCTTAAAAGAGCCCGAAAGCAAAGAATTCCCAAGGACTCTGGGTGGCACGGAAGGCATCTCAGAAGGCATTTCTAGTGTCATGGAAGGTTCATAAATGAATATCTGAGGAGGCAGGAGGCATTTTAGAAAGAGCACGAAGGGGATTTCACAAAAGAGAGATGAGGGTTTGAATTTATTTATTGGTTTTGTGACCCTGAGCAAGTTCCTCAATTAAAAAATGAGTTACTGTGAAGATTAAATAAGAAACAAAACAAAACAGGAAAGCTCATGTTATGGTGCCTGGCGCATTAGAGACTCAGTAAATGCCAGTGCCTTCTCTGTCAGCTCCCTTTCTTATGGTTGGAAAGGTAGACAGTCGGTCCATGGTTTTTGAGAAGACACTGATCTGGGTCTTCAGGGAGACAACCAATGAAAAACATCAGGAAAAGAGGAGGGGAAAAAAGAAGGAAGAGCAGTAAGGAGGCACAAAGGGCAAGAACAGCTTGTACAGGACAGTCCTCAACACTGGGTAGCAAGGAGGGAAGTGTCCCAGCAGTCTTGCTGATGGGCAGGTAAGCAGGTGTCTGTTTGGAACCTGTGGATCACCAAGAACCACCCCAACTGTCCTACTCTATTGGAAATGTACACAGGTTTTTGGTTTCACAGTGTGACTTCTCCCCACCATTTTATTATGAAAGCTGCAAACACATAGAAAAGTTTAAAGAACTGTACAGTACAGGCAGTGATGTGTGCCTGCAACCCTAGCTACTTGGGAGGCTGAGGTGGGAGGATCGCTTGAGCCCAGAGTAGGAGATCAGCTGGGGCAACACAGCAAGACCCCATCACTAAATAAATGAATAAATGAATAAAACTAAAAATAAAATATTAAAAAAACTAAAACTTAGAACCTGGGAGGCAGAGGTTGTAGTGAGCCAAGACCGCACCACTGCACTCCAGCCTGGGCAACAAAAGTGAAACTCCATCAAAAAACAAAAGCCAAACTGCACAGTAAACACCCGTGTACCCACCACAGATTTGAGTCCTTTTGCCTTTGGGAAAAGGGGACACAAATGGGAGGTTCTAGAATATTCTCATTTTGCAAACACTTGGCTTCTGCACTATCAGCAAGCTGAATGAATGAAAAATCTTTGCTTCAGAGATTTTTGAATGGTGAAAAAGGAGGCCCCTCAAATCTGGAGAGAGTATTTAAACATGGAACCACCTACCAGCACAAGGACAAAGCTTGGTTTTGGGCCACAGCAGTCATTTTTCATTCTTCCACCAATCTCCCCGAAATAAACACAAACATGCTGCAGTTTCTGCTGGCTTATGATGTACTAGCAGAATTTCTAATAAGCATAAAGTGTCAAAGAAAGAGAACTACGAGGAAAATGTTAAAGATTTCTACATCTGGCAACTAAAATATAGGATTTATACATTTAATGCTTCATTCCCACTAACACTACTATAAATTATACAGGACTAATCCCAAATGCACATGATTTGAGCAACTCAAACAGGAAATGTGTTTTGCATTTAGTTAACAGACATGGAAAAAACAATATTTCAATCCCCTAAAATCTAAGTGTGCTGAGGGCAACTTGTTTCAATTATTAGCACCTTATGCTATCACAAAAAATTATACTATTATATGAAGATAAATAATAATATAACACATTGTTAGAAACACAGACGACAATGACTTTTAAAAAATGGTTAATCAAATACATAACATGAAGGTATGGAAAGAAAACACTGATTTTCAAATATTACTGCTATTAGGAAACATGAAAGCATTCTAACAAAACAAAGGTCATATAAGTGTAAGGTGATGTTAAACTTAGCTTCCTGTTATTTAAATAAAATCTTGAGATGACATACTGCTTTAATTTGTGAGGTGAAAGCAGGTTTTCAGTACTGAATTCCAAATTTCTGCATACAGGAGC
This sequence comes from Cebus imitator, assembly GCF_001604975.1. Classification (NCBI taxonomy): domain Eukaryota; kingdom Metazoa; phylum Chordata; class Mammalia; order Primates; family Cebidae; genus Cebus; species Cebus imitator. The sequence goes on from NW_016107437.1 coordinate 5,332,189, forward strand.
TTTTAAATGGAAATGCTGAATTCTATTGGAGACAGTGACAAATCTTTCTATGTTTTCCAATTTAAAGAAAGCTAAGTCATGGCTAAAATCTCCTAAACTTTAATGAAATAATTACAAAGTTAAAAAAAAAAAAACAACTACTACAGAAATCTTAGAGTTTGAATTATTATTATTATTTTTTGAGACAGGGTCTCACTCAGTCACCGTCGGCCGGAGTACAGTAGTACAACCTCGGCTCACTGCAGCCTCGACTTTCTAAGCTCAAATAATCCTTCCACCTCAGCCTCCCATGCAGCTGTGACTACAGAGGAACATCAGAACTCCCAGCTAACTTCTGTATTTTTTGCAGAGACAGGGTTTTGCCATGTTGCCCAGGCTGGTCTTGAATTCCTGAGCTTAAGCAATCTGCCCACCTCAGACTTCCAAAGGGTTGGGGTTATAGGCATGAACCATCTAGCCTGGCTGAGTTTGAATCAATTTTTAAAAATACAAATATATAATTTTTTTTTGAGGTGGGCTGTTGCTCTGTTCCCCGGTCTTGCTCTGTTGCCATGGCATGATCACAGCTCAACACTACCTCAAACTCCTCAGCACAAGCAATCTTCCCACCTCAGCCTTCTGAGTAGCTGGGACTACAGGCATGCATGTCTGGCTAATTTTCTTATTTTTATTTTTTGTGGAGATGGGATCTTGCTATGTTGCCCAGGCTGGTCTTTAAGCTGTCCTTCAGCAATCCTCTAAACTTGTCTTCCCAAAGTGCTAGGATTACAAGGATGAGCTACCATGCCCAGCCAATATAGGTAATTTTTAATTAATACAATTGTTCTGCTTCCAAAGCTGTGCTTTTGTCAAAGTCTATATGCTCTAGCTCGATTAAAGCACACCTTCATCTAAAAATCCACCCATCCAGTTGCCAGATGTGTTACAGCCCATACAACAGGTGAGAGGAGAAAGGCCATATCTAAAAACCATTTTAATAAAGCACAAAATAGAAAAGCAATAACAGAAAATTATGGACTCAAATATATTTCATATTATCATATGATAATTTACTCATATGAATTGCTAATAATTCATAATTCTCTGTTTACATTTTTTAAGTATTCTAGGTCTCTCATCAACATTCTCTCCATTCCCAACCATTTGCCATGAAACCAAAGAAAGGTTTCATGGCAAATTCTACTATAAAAATAGTATTCCAAGTTGTCTGAATCTCTTAAAAAATATTTTTTTAATTGCGGCAAAGTACACATAAAATTTAGCATCTTAACTATTTTAAGCGTACAGTTCTGCAGTGTTGAGTCCATTCACAAGGCTGGGCAACCAATCTCCAGAACTGAAACACATTAGACAACTCCCCATTCCCATCTCTCCTTAGCCGGTGGCAATCACCACTCTACTTTCTATGAATTGGACTTACTCTAGGAATCTCATAAGTGGAATCATGTGGTGTTTTGTCTTTTTGTGATGGGCTTATTTCATTTTGCATAATGTCCTCAAGGTGCTTCTACAGCTAAGGAGCAGAATTTACATCTATATCTTTATCTTAACCAAATTACGTTTTTACAATTGGCTTGAAGCAAACTGATGTAGTAGAATCTCCTTCCTTTTTAAGGCTGTTTTCCACCGTAAGCATATGACACATTTTGCTTATCCAAGTGGCCTGTACCTCTTTTACGTAATGCTATTCTCAGGAATCCTGTTGAACTATCTCCTCTTAAATAAAGCAATGGTGTCCTGATCTATGTCTAAAAGATGTCAAATGAAGGAGACAAGCTACATTCGTTCGTCTTTTCTGGATACCCAACCAGAGAGATATGCCAGAGAAGGCATCTGTTAGAGTTGTACCACATCTTCATTAAAAATCAGGTTTTATATCTCTATGTACATACCATGGTAAAATCAATTTTTCTGGTTAATCATTCTATTTTATTAGTAACCGCACACTTTAAAATTCTGCATTTTACATTAACTAGGCTCTAGTTTTATGCTGAATATTTACTTGAATTTCTTAAAATAATCCTTTGAGAACAGACTGATCCTTTCTTTCAACTGTGCAGCTGGTAAGGTGCAAAGTAGCTGAATTAAGAGGAGGGCTGAGTGGGGTGGTGGAAATTCTTCCTTACTTATTAAAAAAAAAAATTCAGAACAGGTATAAAAGGTCTCTACCACTTTTCCAGTCTGAAATTAGCATAGCTCTTTAAAAGACAACTAGACCTAGCCAAAACCAGCAAAGAGGAGGGAAAGGTGGTAGCAGGTCAGCAGGAAGAACTCTCGATTTGGTGATAGAACATGAAGGCATAGAAAACATGGCACCTGTCCAAAGCAAATCAATGATTCTAGTAATAAGAGCAATGTGTTTGAAATTCTGAGAGGATACACTTTTTGGATCTAGAATTCTATATCCAGCAACACTATACATGCAAAATAATGTAACATTTAAGAAAAGGAAAATTACTTCCCTCAAAAAAGTCCATATAAAAACCACTGGGAGGTCTAAAAGATTCTTCTGAGCAGCAAAGTTTAAATGACACAGGAATACATTTTCTCCTCTATGTCCCATTTATGCAATTTTTTTTCTCTACAGAGGATAACAGATAGACATCCATAATATTATACATGCCGTATACTGGCTGTCATCTCTTGGGATCAACTTCTAAAGAAGGCACAAAAGTATAGATACAAAAAAAGTAGTAAATATCATAAATAATAACTAACCAAAGTGAGAAGAGGGCAGAAAGAGACAGAAGGTGGAATATACATACTAAATTCCAAATATTTTATAGCAGTAATAAAAATATATTGTTCAAAGTTGGCAAGTCAAGAAATGGAGGTATTATTTAAAGGCATAATAGAAACCATGGAAAGAAAATAACAGGAGCTGCCACTGGAAAAAAGAACTGAGAGTGAGGAGTGAAGATCCTCCTCCTTCATTTTACACTCTACTGTACTACATGAATTTAAAAAAAATTATGTGCATTTATCATTTCAGTGGCTTCAAAGCTGTCATGGGAAGTATTTTCTCTGCTAAAATGTACTTAACTTATAAGATCTACATTGAATCTGCCAACATTTACTCTGCCCAAATACAAGAGAGATATTACTGAGGCAGCTAGACTAGGTAAATCTATAGTCCTTTCCAGAAGCTAAGGCTCTATCCCAAGAGATAAGCAAATTGTGAAAATGTGATTTGGTTAAGATAAAAATAGAGATATAAATTATGTTCCTTAGCTATAGAACGTAGAAGCAAACAAGAGCTAAACAATAGGAAACTTCCCCAGAAAAACACAGGACTAGGGACAGAAGAGGCAGTTAGAGCAGAATGGAGGTGTCTTAAGAGGGCCGGGGCAAGAGAGAAGCATCAAGGAAGAGCCAACACAAAGTTTCCTGGATGCAGTGAGAGAGCCAGCTGCCGCCAGGGTCAAAGGGGCCACTGCTTGCACTGTAGACATATATTTTGAGGCGGCAGTGGATCTCAAGGTGAGAGGCACCCACTCAAAGTGATGCACGTCTAAGCAAGGGGCCAAGACACGGAGGGCAAACGGGTTGAGTACACATTCTTCTGCGACAGTGCTAGTGGTTTCCAACCATTTTGTTGAAACCATGAGAAGGACTTTCTAAAATCTTCTAGTATACAGATGTTAGATGGAAATTCAGAGGGTGGTTCCCACTAAAAGGGCCAATGATTCCTTTCCTTTCTTTCCCTTTCCTTTCCTGAGTCTCACTCTATCACCCAGGCTGGAGTGCAGTGGTGGGATGATGGCTCACTGTAGCCTCAACTTCCTGAGCTCAAGCCATTGTCCCACTTCAACCTCCCGAGGAGCTGGGACTACAGGCATAGGCCACCATGTCGGGCTAATTTTTGTATTGTTTTGTTTTTCATTTTTGTTTTTTTAGAGGTGGGGTCTTGTCATGTTGTCCAGGCTGGTCTTGAGCTTCTGAACTCAAGCAATCCCCCAGCCTCCGCCTCCCAAAGTGCTGGGATTACAGGCATTAGCCACTGTGCTTACCCAAGGGTCTTTTTATTTGATGTGCCTTTATTATTGTAGTGTCATAAACAGCTTTCATAGGTTCACCTGTGACACTGATTTGCTACATGCTTCTCAACTAAAAGTTCCACCATAAGGATTTTCAAAACTCTAATCCTCAGGTTGAGAAGAGACTGCTGTTTGCTATTTGAGAGAATCAAAGGGTCTCACGAGTTTTTATCAATTTCTACATCATGCCCTACACACATACACAGTATAAAAGCATTTGAAATTTAAGAGCCAGAAGGGACTTCAGTGTTCTTTCCACCAAAATGCCTCATTTAAGATGAGAAAACAGAGGCACAGCTGGGCTCTTGATGGTTATTTACTGAAGGGAAGAAAGAATGAAGAGTCTTTTCCAAGGTGCTAATGGTGGCAGGGCCTAAGCTGGACCCCCTGGCTCCTGGCTGCCTGATAAGTCAGTTTCCTGTCCACTTGGTCCCACAGCTTCTGTTGTCTCTAAGGCATTTTTTAGTAAGAGAGAAAAGACTTACTCTACAGGTCCATTTATGAATAAACCTGTAAGCACTTTGACAAAACAATGGAAACAATGGGTCCTGGAATATGGTCTAGTCAATCAGAATTCTCCTTCGTCTTTAGAGGGCTTTTCCACCACCTTCTAATGTAATACATATATTCAGTTACTTTCAGAAACCACGAGCTCCAGATGAAAACAAGGTGGAATCCAAAAACCATAGCTTCGATATGTGCATTAGCATTTCCTCCCTAGGAGGAATTCCAAGAGCTACTCAATTTTCAAGGAAGGCTGAAATGTAGTCTCACAGAAAGGAAAGGCTAGAGGGAAGAGGCTGGCCAATGGGATTTTCCCATCAGTTGAGATAAACCAGAGAGCAAGCAACCAAAGGGCATGATTGATTAAAATCTCTATCAGTGCAAAGTGGCTTTGGAAAATAAAATCATTCCCTTTAATTAGAGAACATTACTGTATCAATAAAATGGGAATAGTAATAGCAACTATATTTCAGGAATGTTGCAAGTGTTGGTGCTGGCTTATGGGGACCGAATACCTGTTAGTGAGATCTTACGTGTTTCAGCAACCACTGTAGAGGAGTATCCTCCAAACACTATACCATCCTGCATTTCTTCAGATTCCACCTCACCAAACCAAATCTTCTTCCCTCTCAAAGCAAACTGACATTCAGTCCAGTTTCTGCAGAACCCAAGCCCTCTCTTTTTTCCAGTTGTTAACTATAAAGTGCTTAAATATTCTGGACACTGAATCTATTACAGAAAAGAAAGCAGCACACTGCTACAACACCAGTGCAAACAGCAAAAGAAACGGATGCCCATCTCTAGCAGCACTGCTAAGAGCCACATGTAGAAGTTCGATTGCTGTGACCAGCTCTGCCAAGGGCTCAGAGTCAGTTCTCTAAAGCAAATAGAAGTGAGTCACAGAGCCTGTCTTCCTTTCAACAAGAGTGCTGCCCTCTGGATCTCAACTGTACCTTTCTACTTATGGATGCCTGAATTCTTACATTTATATCTATGCCATCTCCCCCATACTTTAATCCTTTATTTTATTTAAGAGGCTATTAACTGTTAAAAGAAAAAAAAGAAAATTAACGTATCCATGGGGCTTATACAATATGTAGAGGTAAAATATAACACAAAAGATCACAAAGCATTGGGGAAGTGAGTAACTGGAAAAATACTGTTAAGAGTCTCACACTGTTCATGAAGTAGTACAATTTTTACTTAAAGATAGACTGTCAAAAACAAAAAAAGAAAAAGAAAAGAAAAGAAAAAGAAAGACTGTGATACTTGAAAGATGCATATTATAAACTTAGAGCAGTGCTTGGCCAAGAGAAATATAATGTGAACCAGGTATATAATTAAAAATGTTCAAATAACCACCATTTAAAAACAAAAAAGAACTCAATTTAATATTTTTAACCTCGTATATTAACAATATTATTATTTCAACATGTAATCTGCATGTAAACAATGATTAATGTAATTTACATTCTTTAAAATCTGGTGCGTGGTTATATTCACAACCCATCTCATTTTGGACTAGCAACATTTCAAGTACTCAATAGCCACATGCAGTTAATGGCTACCATCTTGGACAGCATAATTTCAGAGCAAGGGTCAACTTTTCTCTAAAGGGCCACATAGTAAATATTTTGAGTTCTGGGAGCCATAAGGTCTCTGTCATAACTACCCAACTTTGCCACTGTAACTCAAAAGCAGCTACAGGGACTATGTAAATGAATGAGTGGCTAGGCACAGTGGCTCATGCCTGTAAGCCCGGCACTCGAGAAGTTGAGGTGGGAGGATCACCTGAACCAAGGAGTTCAAGACCAGCCCGGGGAACATAGCGAGACCCCATGTCTATTTAAAAAATTATTTAAATAAAATAAAATAAAAATAAATGAATGGGCAGTGCTGTGTTCCAACAGAACTTTATAAAAACATGCGAGCCATGTGAGCCAGATTTGGCTTGAGAGCTGTGGTTTACCAACCACCAGTTCAGAACAGTAAGTTTAAAAAACAACACAAAGAAGTATAAGCAGAAAGTCAATAGCGAAGATAAAATGAGACGATAAAATATCAGCAGATACTAAATAATGTACAGTTCAACCAAAAGGCAGTAGAATAAGAGGAACAGAGGGACACAGAACAAACAGGAAACAAACCACAAGATGGGAGGCAGAACTGCCCTCAACATTAATTAAATATAGAAGGCCAATACTGCCAGAATGTATTAAAAAAACAAGACCCATATGCTCTTTATAAGAAACACACTTTAATTATAAGGACGAACCAGTTACCAGTAAAAGACTGAACAAAAATATACTATGCAAACACTAAGTATAAGAAAACAGGCAAAGTGTGGTGGCTCATACCTGTAACCCCAGCACTTTGGGAGGCCAAGGCAGGTGTATCACTTGAGATCAGGAGTTCCAGACTGGCCAACATAACGAAACCCGGTCTCTACTAAAAATACAAAAAATTAGCCAGGTGTGATGGCACATGCCTGTAATCCCAGCTACTGGGAAGGCTGAGGCAGGAGAGTCCCTTGAACCCGGGAGACAGAGGTTGCATTGAGCCGAGATTGCGCCACTGTACTCCAGCCTGAGAGACAGAACAAAACTCTGTCTCAAAAAAATAAATAAAGAAAAAAAATAGAAGTTGTTATATTAATCTCAGACAAAATTAACATCAAAAAGATTATTAAGGCCGGCCGTGGTGGCTCACGCCTGTAATCCAAGCACTTTGGAGACCAAGGCGGGTGGCTCACCTGTGGTTAGGAGTTCAAGACCAGCCTGACTAACATGGTGAAACCCCATCTTTAAAAAGAAAAAAGAAAAAAAAAAAGATTAGTAGAAACAAAGAGGAATATTCTATAATGATAAAAGGGTCAATTTATTAAGAAGACGTTAACAGGCTGGGTGCTGTGGCTCACGCCTGTAAACCCAGCACTTTGTGAGGCCAAGGTAGGTGGATCACCTGAGGTCAGAAGTTCAAGACCAGCCTGGCCAATAGGGTAAAACCCTATCTCCACAAAAATACAAAAATTAGCTGGGCATGGTAGTGCACACCTGTAATCCCAGTTATCCGGGAGGCTGAGGTGGGAGAATCACTTGAACCCAGGAGAAGGTTGCAGTGAGCTGAGATCATGCCACTGCACACACACACACACAAGACGTAACAACCCTAAATAGGAATACACATATGAAGAGCTTCAAAATACATGAAAGAAAAAACAAACACAATTAAGTGGAGAAATAAACAAATGTCGAATCATAGTTAGAGATTTCAATACCGCTTTCAGTATTCAAAAGAATAAGTAGACAAAAAAAAAAAAATCAGTAAGGATATACATTTGAGTGACACCATGAGCCACCTTAACCCTGCAATGATATTCATAAAACATTCTACTCATAAGTCTACATGGAACATTCACCAAGACAGATCACATGCCAAGCAATAAACCGAGTCTCAATAGTTAGGAAAGAAGTTCTAAATAACCCCTGTGTTAAAGAAGGAAGTACAAGAGACACCAGAAAAGATTTTGTAACAGGAGTGAAAAGACAACATATCAATACATGTGAGATGCAGCTAAGCAGTCTAAACAAAAATTTACAGCTTTAAATGCTTTTATTAGAAAAGAAGAAACAGGCT
>NW_016107437.1:5340475-5342158 GCF_001604975.1 Cebus imitator
TTAAATTCTCACCTTAACAAACTGAACAAAGAATAGCAAATTAAACTCAAAATAAACAGAATAATAAGAACAATAGTATAAATGAATGAAAAAAAGTAGAAAACAATAAAGAAAAAATCTATAAAGTCAAAAGTTGGTTCTTTGAAAAGATTAGTGAAATAGGTAAGCAGCTAGAAAGGAAAAAATAGAGACACAAACCACTAATATCAGGAATTTTAAAAGGACATTATAGATCCCACAAATATTAAACTTATAGTAAGAGAATATTCTGACCTAAAATTTTATGCTAATGATTTGAAAACTTAAATTGAAATGAAATATTCCTTGAAAAACACAAATTACTTAAACTCATATAAGAAGAAACAGAAAATCTAAGTAACTTCATATGAATTTTTAAAAATTGTTGAGTTCATAAAAAAATTTCACAAAGAAACTCTATACCCAGATGTTTCACTGCTAAATTCTACCAAAAAACTTCAGAAAAATTCTACATAAATTGTTTCAGAAGATAAACAGAAACACTTCTAATAAGAATGAGATCAACATAACCCTGATACCAAAACTTGACAAAGATATAAAAGAAAATTACAGTCTAATATTCCTCATGAACAGAGAAGCAAAAATATTTAACACAATATCATCGATCAAATCCAACAACTTATTAAAAGGATCATACTTCATAGCCAAGTGGGATTTCTTTCAGGCATGCAAATCTGATTAAACATTCAAATATCAATTAGTATAATTCAAAAATAATAACAAAATAAAGGATGGCCAGGTGCGCAGCTCTCCCACCTGTAATCCGAGCACTTTTGGAGGTGGGAGGTTCTCTTGAGGCCAAAGGTTCAAGACCAGCCTGAGTAACACAGTAAGACTGTCTCTACAAAAACAAAAAAATTAGTCAGGTGTGGTGGTGTACATCTGTAGTCCCAGCTACTGAGGAGGCTGAGGTGGGATGATCCCTTGAGCCCAAGAGTTCAAGGCTACAGTGAGCTATGATTATGCCACTGTGCTTTAGCTTGGGCAACAGACCCTGTCTCCGAAAAATAAAAAAAAAATAAATAAAAGACAAAAATCATAAGACAATTTTTAAAGATACAGAAAGAGCACCTGAAAAAAATTCAGTATCCATTGGTGAAGCTGAATGATTGCTTAACATACTAGAAATGGAAAGGAGCTTCCTCAACCTGAAAAAGAATGTATATGAACAACCTAAAATTTTACTTAATGGGGAAACATTGAAATTCTTCTCCCTAATACTGGAAACAAGGCAGGTATACCCACTCTACTTCTATTTAACAATATGCTAGAGGTGCTAGTCAGTGCAATAAGACAAGAAAAAGAAATAAAAGACATAAAGGCTGGAAAAGATGTAAAACTTGTTAATAGCATACAACATAATTGTGCAAATAGAAAACCTTATGGAATATTTTTCAAAGCCTATTAGAACAAATAAATGAATTTAAAAAGATTGGAAGATATGAAGTCAATAGATAACAATAAATTATATTTCTATACAAAAGTGGCAAACAGTTTGAAAATGACATTTAAGAAACAATTCCAGGCAAGGCATGGTGGCTCGAACCTATAATACTAATACTTTAGGAGGCCATGATGGGAGGTTCATTTGAGTCCAGGAGTTTGAGTCCAGCTTGGGCAACATAGGGAGACCCTGTCTCTACA